>NC_132794.1:43676311-43976888 GCF_048418805.1 Vulpes vulpes
GCTTGTTAGAGATTTTTCTTGCTTCTTCAGGTAGGCCTGTATTACTACATATTGACCACTTTTGCTACATCCCAAAGGTTTAGGGCCATCATGTTTTCATTTTCATTGCTTCCACATATTTTTGCTTGTTTGTTTCTTCTTTGATTTCTTGGTTGACTCATTCATTTTTTCTTTGACCTCCATGTATTTGTGGTCTTTCCAAATGTTTCCTTGTGGTTGACTTCAAGTTTCATGATATTGTGATCAGAAAATATGCATGCTATGATCCCCAATCTTTTGTACTTGTTGAGGCCTGATTTGTGACCTAGTATGTGATCTGTTCTGGAGATTGTCCCATGTGCACTTGAAAAGAATGTGCATTCTATTGCTTTAGAATGAAATATTCTGAATATATGTTAAGTCCACCTGGTCCAGTGCATCATTCAAAGCCATTGTTTCCTTGTTGATTTTCTGCTTAGATGATCTGTCCATTGGTATAAGTGGGGTGTTAAAGTTTTCTACTATTATTATCATCAATGAGTTCCTTTATGCTTGTTATTAGTTGTTTTATATATCTGGGTGATCCCATATTGGGGGCATAAATATTTAAAATTATTAGATCTTATTGTTGGATAGTCCCATTTATTATGATATAGTGCCCTTCTTCATCTCTTCTTAATAGGCTTTGGTTTAAAATCTCAACTGCCTGATAGAAGTTTTGCTTCTCTGGCTTTCTTTTGACATCCATTTGCATGATAAATGTTTCTCCATTTCTCTCTTTCTTTCTTTCTTTCTTTCTTTCTTTCTTCTTCTTTCTCCATTCCTACTTTTAATCTGCAGCTGTCTTTAGGTCTAAAATGAGTCTCTTGTAGGCAGCTTATAATTAAATCTTGTTTTTTTAATAGATTCAACACCCTGTGCCTTTTGATTGGAGCATTTGGTACATTTACATTTAGAGTAATTATTGATAGATATGTATTTAGTGCCTTTCTATTACTCGTTTTGTCATTGTTTCTGGAGATTTTCTATGTTCCTTTCTTGTCTTTGTAACTTTTGGTCTCTCCTTTTCACTCAAAGATTCCCCTTAGTATTTCTTGCAGGGCTGGATTAGTGGCATGAACTTCTTTAGTTTTTGTATATCTGAGAAACTTTATCTCTCCTTCTATGCTGAACGATAGCCTTGCTGGATAGAGTATTGTTGGATGCAGATTTTTTTCCATTCAGCACATTGAAGATATCATGCCACTCTCTTCTGGCTTGCTAAGTTTCTTTTGATAGATCTGCAGCTAGCCTTATGTGTTTTCCCTTGTAAGTTAGGGACTTGTTTTGTCTTGCTGCTTTTAGGACTTTTTATCACTTTATTTTGTGAATTTAATTACCATATGCATTGGTGTTGGCCTGCTTTTGTTGATTTTGATGGGAGTTCTCTGTGCCTCCTGAATTTGAAGTCTGTTTTCTTCCCCATATTAAAGGAGTTTTCAGCTATGATTTCCTCAAATAAATTTTCTTCCCGCGTTTCTCTCTCTTCTTCTCCTGGGATTCCTACGAGATGAATGTTATTACATTTTGTGGAGTCACTGAGTTTCCTAAGTCTATTCTCGTGTTCCATAATTTTTCTTTCTCTCTTTTGTTCTTCATTATTTTCCATTATTTTATCTTATATATCACTTATTCATTCCTCTGATTCTTTCATCCTTGTGTTAATTACATAGTCTGTTTTGAAACTGAGTTAATATATTTTTCATTTCTTACTGTTTTTTAACTCTTTTATCTCTAGAGTAAAGGCCTCCTTGAAGTCTTCCATTCTTTTCTCAAGCCCAATGAGTATCCTTATGATTGTTGCTTTAAATTCTCCATCAGGCATATTATATCTGCTTCAATTAGATCTCTGGCCATGACCTTATCTTGTTCTTTCATTTGGGATGAATCCTTCTGCCTTGGCATTTTGTCTAATTCTCTATCTTCTTCTGCTAGAAAAGCCTGTTTCCTGCTCCTGAGAGTAATGGTTTTATGAAGAAAGGTCATACAGAGTACAGGGTCTGGCACTTCAGGGAGTATCCCTGGTGTGTTTTGCTGGTTGCAAAAACTCATGAAAATCAGCCCCTTTCATTTTTCCAGCCAATGGCTTTTGGGAAGCATTCTCCTTGGGTGTATCCCTGTGCACTCATCTCTCTCTCTCTCTCTCTTCTCTGCAACTAGGACTTCCTTCCCTTCACAGCATCCTAGGTCCATTTCTCCCACAACCACATCTCTGCACTTCCTGCCTTCTCAATGTAGTCTCTTTCCTCCCTCTAGTTGTGCAGTTTGTTCTATCAATCCTGGGTCTATTTCTTGGGTATCAGAATGATTTGATAGTTTCCTAGTTCTGTTTGAGGGATGAGACAAGCAGGGGTCTTCCTACGATGCTGTCATCTTAGCTTAGGCCAGAATACCATTTTTCACTTAGTTATATTCATTTAAGTTTCCTCCATGTCTTTTTGGCCTAAATGGCTGATTTCTTTTTATTATTGAATAACATTCCACTATCTGGATGCACCACGGTGTCTGGATGCATCTAGTAAAGGACATCTTGGTTGCTTCCAAGTTTTGACAATTATAAGTAAAGCCACTATAAACATATGTGTGTAAGTTTTTGTGTAAACATTAAATATTCAACTCTTTTGCGCAAATACCAAAGAGCATGGTTAATAGAACATATCAGGTAAAAGTACATTTAATTTTGTAAGAAATTGCCAAACTATCTTCCAAAGTGGCTTACCATTTTGTATTCCCACCAGCAATGAATGAGAGTCCCTATTGTTCCATATCCTCACCAGCATTTGTAATATTGGATTTCAGCCCTTCTAACATGTACATAACAGCATCTCATTGTTGTTTTCTTTTTTCTTTTTTTTTTTAATATTTTCTTTCTTTATTTGACAGAGGGAGAGAGAGAGAGCATAAGCAAGGCAAGCAGCAGGCAGAGGGAGTGGGAGAAACAGGTTCCCTGATGAGCAGAGAACTTGATGCAGGGCTTGATCCCAGAACCCTGGGATCATGACCCAAGCTGAAAGCAGACACCCAACCAACTGAGCCACCCAGGCGCCCATATTATTGTTTTAATTTGCAACTTCCTAAAAACATATGATATTGAACACCTTTCCATACGCTTATTTTCCATGTGAATATATTCTTTGTTGAGGGTATTTTAGCCATTTTTAATCAGGTGGTTCATTTTCTTATTGTTGAGCTGTAAGTGTTCTTCAAATATTTCAGATAATAGTGATTTATCAGCCCTGTATTCTACAAATATTTCCTCCCAGTCTGTGGCTTGTTTTCTCACTCTCTTGACAGCATCTGTCATATAGAAGTTTTTTATTTTAATGAAGTCCAGTTTATCAATTATTTCTTTCCTGTATTGTATCTTTTCTATTATATCTAAAAAGTCACACAATACTCAAGGTCATCTAGGTTTCTCCTATGTTATCTTCAAACAGTTTTATGGTTTTGAATTTTACTTTTACGTCTATGAACACTTTTGGTTAATTTTTCTAAAGAGTGTAAGATCTGTATTTTGATTCATTCTTTTCATGTGGATGTTCAGGTTGTTCCAATGCCATTTGTTGAAAAGCCTATCTGTGTTCCATTGTATTGCTTTTACTCTTTTGTAAAAGATCCATTGACTCTATTTATGTGAGTCTGGTTCTGAGCTTTCTATTCTGTTCTATTGATCTGTCTATTTTTTTTTTTTTTTTTTTTTTTTTTTTTTTTTTTTACCAATACCATACTGTCTTGATTACTATAGCTTGGTAACAAGTCTTAGAGTTGAGTAGTGTCAGTTCCCTGACTTAGTTCATCTTCAAAATTTTCTTGTCTCTCTATATAAACTTTTAACTCTCTATATAAACTTTAGAATTAGTTTGTTTATATCCACAAAATAACTTGAGATTTTGTATGGATTTCACTGAATCTATGTAACAAGATGGGAAGAACTTATATTTTGACAATGTTGAACCTTCCTGTCCATGCCCATCTACTTAGTTCCTTGGTTTTTTTCATTAAAGTTTTATAGTTTTCTCATATAGATCTTACATATATATTTTAGATATATTTCATATTTGGGGGTGCTAATATAAATAGTATTGAGTTTTAAATTTCAAACTCCCCCTTTTCACTGCTAGCATATAGTAACTTAAGATTTGCTGAAGTTTCTGTCAGTGCCCAAGCCCTGTCCTCAGGCTTCAGATGGCCTCACATATACCTTATGGAATAGAAGAGGAATATCTCTTTCTTCTCTGACGCTTATCAAATACATGAAATTTTATGCTACAAAAATGTCACAGCATAAGTGAATTGCAAGGACCCTTATAAGCTTTTGTCAGTTTGAAATATATGGAACTACTGTATTTTAGCAGTAGTTAGGAAGATTGACACAAGTGTGCCTCTGTTACTTATTCATTTCCAAAATACTGTCTGCTCTCAAGAAAATTAAATCGATGCCAATGAGCTTTTGATACAAGGTTTTATTGTGCAATTTGATAAGTCTTAGAAAGGACTTGCATATAAAATATGGCATAACCAACTTTTTTCTGTTACTTATAATTTAAGCTCTCATTCACTATAAAAATGTAAATATCTTCATAAACAGAAGGATGTGAAGGACAAGCCAGCTACAAACTTGTTACGTCAAATTAAAAAAAAATTAAGATATCTTTGGGGGTGCCTGGGTGGCTCAGTCAGTTAAGCATCTGATTCTTGATTTCAGTTCAGGTCATGATCTCAGAGTGTGAGATCAAGGCCTATATTGGGCTCCCCACTCACTCAGCTTAGAATCTGCTTGAGATTCTCTTTTTCCTTCTTTCTCTGCCTCCTCACTCTCTCTCAAAAGAATAAATAAAATCTTTTTAAAATATTAAGATATCTTTAAAAGTCATCAGAGAAATTTCTGCTTCCAAGAAGATGAAATAGAGATAATCCCTATTTCTTCTGTTGCCTACAACTAAAAATCTTAGACAATATATACAAAAGAAACACAAGAAGATTGAAGGGGGAAGAGAAAAAGATAGACTAGCTAGGGATATATGACTCAAGGAATAATGTTAGTTCCCTGGGTTTTCCTTTCATCTCATATATCTCAGCCTAGGAACTAAAGAAGCTCGAAAGCTGCACATGCCAACTGACCCAAACAAATGAAAAACTTCAACAAAAGCCTACTCTTCCCAGCAAGAGGACCAGGAATGGGGAGCCAAGGCTGCCACTACCTGCTAGGATGGTATCAGAGAGGGGAGTCAGACTTTCATCTCCACTAAGTAGTTATGAAGCCCTCCCAATAGACATCACATGGACATCCAGAACTTACACCACCCCCAACCAACAGTAAAGAAGTACCCACCCCTTTTCCTGCTGATGTAGAATCAGAGGAAATCTAGTGAGGAATAAAGACTTTTTTTTACCACCAAATAGTTTTAACAAAGCCATTTCCCTATGGTATCAGCAAAGGACTAGTCGATACCCACTGCTACCCTGCAATAATGAGGAACCTCTCCCCAATCAAGTCAGCAGAGGCTGAGTGAGAACACAGACTTCTATTCTCACCTGCAGTAGCAAGGCCACACTCCCACTTCCTATGCCAAAGCAGTAATTTAAAAAGCCAACTAAAACAGAAGGTGTAAATCAGATTCATAATATATAGCATACACAAAATATCCAGGTTTGATTTTAAATAATCAGTAAGTACCAAAAAAATTCAACTTGAATAAAAAAAAAAAACAGTTGCCAACACTGAGATGACAGAAATATTAGGTTATCTGATAAAGATTTTTAAATAATCATAAAAATTCCTCAAGAAGTCATTGAAAACACATCTGAAACAAACAAAAAAATGAAGTCTCCACAAAGAATATAAAATATAAAGAAGATCCAAGAGGAAAATTGAAAACTGAAAAGTTCAAAAATTCAAATAGAAAACTCAATGAATGGGCTCAACAACAGAATGGAGGAGACAGAGTAAAGAATCAATGAACTTGAAAATAGAAAAACAGATATTACCCAATCTGAACAACAGAGAAAAAACAGACTGAAGAAAATTAACTAAGCCTCAGCAACCTGTGGGAGTATCACAAAAGATCTAACACTCTTGTTGTTGAAATACAAGAAAGAATAAAGAGGACATGCTAAAATCATACTCAGAGAAATAACAGCTGAAAACTTCCCAAATTTTGCAGAAGACATAAACCTACAGATTCACAAAGCTGAGCAAACCTCAAACAGGATATAACCAAAGAATCACCTGCTAAAGCACATTATAGGTAAACATCTGACATGAAAGACAAAAACAAAGACTTGAGAGTAGCAGGAGAGAAACAGCATCTTACCTATAGGGAAGAACAGTTTGAATGGCAGTATATTCCTCATCTGAAGTTAGGGAAGCCACAAGAAATGACATAATATTTGTGAAAGGAAAGATTTCTCAATCTATAATTCTATATCTGAAGAAATTATCTTTTAGGAGTAAAGGAAAATAAGGACATTCTCAGACAAAAGAAAACTAAGAGAATTTATCATCAACATGCTACCCTAAAATATTGATTAAAGAAAGTTATCTAAACAGAAAGGAAATGATAGAAGGAGGAATCATGAAACAAAGAAAAGAAGAAGAAGAAGAAGAAGAAGAAGAAGAAGAAGAAGAAGAAGAAGAAAGAAGAAGAAAGAAGAAGAAAGAAGAAGAAAGAAGAAGAAAGAAGAAGAAGAAGAAGAAGAAGAAGAAGAAGAGGAGGAGGAGTAAGAGGAAGAAGAAGAAGGGAGGGAAGGGGGAGAAAGAGGAGGAGGAGGGGGGAGGAAGATGGGGAGGGGAAGAGGATAATAGGAGAGGAGAAGAAGGAAAAGAACAAAGGATAATGAAAAAAGCAAAGATGTAAGTAAATACGACATATTTTCCTTCTCTTTAAGGAAATTCTAAATTATGTTTGATGGTTGAAGCAAAAAATATAATAATATCTGACACATTTCTAAATGTATGTAGAAAAAAATATTTAAGGCAATTATATTATCAATAGAGAAAGGTAATGAGACAAAAAGGAAAGTAGATTTCTAAATGTTACTCAAACAGGTAAAATATTGACATAAGTAGACTGTGACAAGTTATATATATATATATATATATATATATATATATATATATATACACACACACACACACAATATAATACCCAGAGCAACTGCTAGAAGAGTTTACAAAAAGGTATACATAAAATACTGCAGATAAATCAAAAAGAAATTCTAAAACATGTTTGTGTAATCCACAGAAAAGCAGGAAAAAGAAAACAGAGAAAGAACAAACCAAGAATAAAAGATAAAGTGTCTATTTTAACATATTAAAAATTAAATTAATTGTGAAAGATCCAAGTATGACAATTAAAAGACAGATATTGAGGGGCGCCTGGGTGGCTCAGTCAGTTAAGCATCTGACTCTTGGTTTTGGCTCAGGTCATGATCTTGAGGTCATGAGACTGAGACACACGTTGGACTACACACTGAGCGTGGATCCTTTTTGAGATTCTCTATCTCCTTCTACCCCTCCTCCCTCTCTCTCTCTCTCATTCACTCTAAAATATAAAATAAAAGACAGAGATTGACATAATGTATTTTAAAAATTATCCAACTATATACTGTCCAGTTTTTGAATAATTAGAGAGAAATTTAAAAAAAAATAAATACAGTATATATGTTAAAGGATCTAGGTGTGAAAAGCACAAGTAAGCAAACAGAACGTCATCAGTGATATGGAAACTATATAAAAACTCTAAGTGGAAATTCTAGGACTAAAAAAAAATGATAAATTCTATAAGAATTCTTTTTATTCATTCTTACCAGCAAACTAGACACAGAGGAGGAAAAAATAAGAGAAGTTAAAGATGTGCTCATAGAAATTATCCAAACTGTAATGCAAAGAAAAGGTGTAAAAAAAAAAAGATTACAGCAGCTGAAATCTGTAGCACAATATCAAATGGTTTAATGTACACATAACTGGAATTCCACATTGGGAAGAGAAAGAAAATGGGGCATAAAAAATATTTGAAAAGATACTGATTGAGAATTTTATGAAATTGATAAAGATATCTACCATATTTACCCTGAACAGGATAATTTAAAAAAAAAAAAAAAAAACCTATACACATCATAGTCAAAGTGCTAAAAGCCAAATATAATCTTGAAAAGAGCATGGAGAAAAAAATCACACTTTATGCACAAGAGAACAACAATCAGAATGAAGTATGAATATTCATCAGAAACAATGGAGGATAGGAGAAAATGTAATGACATTTTTAAGTTCTGAAAGAAAAAACTGTCAACCTAGATTCTATATCCAGTGAAAATATCCCTTATGAAGGGAGAAAAAATAAATACATTTTCAGACAAAGGCTGAAAGACTTTATCCTTAGATGATCTGCACCACAAAAAATGCTACAGGAAATTCTTTAATCAGAAGGGAAATACCTAGAGGAAAACTTGTTCCACATGTAGGAACAAAGAACACTAGGGAAGATACATTTATGAATACATATAAAGGATTTTTTCTAAATTACTCTGATATAGATATAGATAGATCTGACATATGATATATATATCTCACATATATATGCACACATAAAATGCAAAAATACTTTAAATCCTATAAAATCATTCCTACTATATTATAAAATATAAAATGTATTTTTAAATTCCAACATATCAATATCTATGCCTCTATCAGATGAAGAAAGAGATGCTAAATGTTTTAAAATGATAAGGACGGTGTAAAGTCAAAATTTTATCATTGTATTGTGGGGTTGATAGCCTATGTCAAAATAAAACATGTGACAGCAAGAGCACCATGAACGCACATGGCCAGTAATGGGAAGTTTGTAAGCGTATGGTCCTTGCACTGATGACAAAGTAGTAGAATAATGTTTGAATGTAGGCTATGAAAAGCAAAAGAAGAATATTTTAGTATCTAGGGCAACCACTAGAAAGTAATACCAAGAAGTATAACCTAAAAGCAGAGAATCTAATAAAACATGAAACCATACTCATTTCACTCAAAAACAGGCACAGAAGGAGACAAAGACAAACCAAAAGTAGATGGAACAAAAGGAAACACACTCCAATATAGTAGACCTAAATCCCAACATATCAATCATTAAATTGACTGCAAATGGACTAATCAATGCAATTAAAAGGCAAAGATTATCACAGAATGAATGAATGAATGAAGAATGAATGAATGAATGAACAAGCAAGCCTAACTGCATGCTGTTTACCAGAACATGTTTAAAGATTAAGACACAAACAGATTGAAATTAAAAAGATGGAAAACGTGTATCATACAAACACTAAGCACAAGAAAAGTTGACGCTCAGTCCACTTCTTAGTCAACTTGGAGACAAAAAGTGTTAACGGGTAAAGCAGGAGGTTTTATAATGATAAACATCTCAATTCATCAAGAAATTATAACCATTGTAAATGTGGGTTGAACCTAATAACGAAGTCCTCAAATCATAAATTTACAGAAGTAAACGAAGAAATAGACAACCCTCCCACACACACACACACAAAGGTGATAGTACTCCTCCCTAACTAATGGACAGAAGAGGTAGATAAATTAGAAAGGATAACGAAGATTCAAAGAGCATCAACAAACAGCTCGATTGGGCCTGCTTTTCCAGAACACTGTACCCAACGAGGGCAAAGAGTACTAATGAGTGATTCACCCAGATGGACCATGGCAGAGCCATCAAGCAAGGCTCAGCGAATTTCAAAGGACCAGATCAATAGAATATGTTCTGTGATCACAGCAGTATTCAGTCAGAATTCCGTAACAATAAGATAGCCAGGAAATCTCCAAATATTTCAAAATGAAACAACAGACTTCTGAGTAACTCAAGGGTCAAAGAAAAAAAAAATCTCAAAGGAAATGAGAAGCCCTTAATGGCTCAATCACCTTCACATCTTCATAGGAATGAGATTATCCGATCATTTCAGAGAGCAGGTTTTAATTAGTGGAACATATGAGAAAGACTTGGAGGGGCTGCTCCTGAGAAGAGAAGAAAAAAAAAATCACCGAAAACAGAATTAAAGGGCCTGACACTGTTGCTTGCTGGCTGTGAGGCTTTCTAAAAGCCTCTCAGAGAAGGTAATTGTCCACCTGACACAGGAATAATAACACATGAGTCAAAGGTTGGGTGCAATGCTTGCAAAAGCATGGACAAAGCAGAGGGATTGGTCCATCCTAGTAGGTGCTCAACAAACACTGGTTGGGTGAAAAAGTAGCTTGAACTATCAAAACAAAGCTTTGTAAATTTGCCTGGGGCTCAACGTAGCCAGAGAGAGAAAGAAATGTATTAGTTATGTGTGAAGACCTCAGGTCACAACTAACTAGCCCAGGAAAGACTTCTTGAAGGCGAAAGAGTGAGTGTTCATGTTCTCCCACTATGTCTCTTAACCGAACTGGGGCATTCCAGTTTCTCAAACAAACAGCATTCCCACTCCCTTGCTATTTACAGCCGTAGCCTAAAGCGCAAAGATCAGACTCAGCGTCTGATTAAGCTAAGTTTTATAAAGAATGACAAAATAATTGGTAAAAACATTTCAGCTTGGGTATGTAAAATAGAAAAAACAAAGTAGCAAACGTTCAAAGCACAATGGGTTTGGGGGAACAACACTGTCTTTTCTTTTTTGGCATTTCTCTAGGATTCCTGTCTTGGCTGGGTGACAAAAACCTGTCCATCAGCAGCAAGCCTGAGCCTATCAGCCTTACAAATCAGAGTTAATAAAAGTCAATCAGTGATGGTTTAACTTGCTTGCTACTGCCTGAAGCAGGATTCAGCCCCAGTGTCTGTCATCCGTGTAGAAAACACTTTCGATGGCCGCCCATAAATTCTAAAAATTTGCTCATCTGCATTTCCATAGATAGGAAAAAGTGATTTCTATAAATATGTCCCAGGCCAACATAGATGCATATGAAGCCCCCACAGATAAATGCACGGGTATAAACTTTATCCTCCACAGCTACAGACAAAGATGCAGGTTTCTTAAACACATCAGCCGCTTTAGAGTTTTACCTTGTACATACACGTCTTTCAGGATAAAAGGTATTTATATCATAACTGCCTTGACATGGATGTTGGCTTGGGACTTTTTCAACAAATTGAATGAGTTCATGTATTCATTGCCCAGATCTTTAGAATGTCCACCAGGATTATGATATTGGGCCTAACATTACAAATCGCTACAAGTGCGCTGTTTGATCCTACCAGATCTGAGTTTTGTCTACCCACACGGACAACAGCAGAACATTCTGCCTCAATCAGAATGGTCGAAAGCCAAATACCTGTGCGCCCAACTTGCAGAAGGGCCAATCAGGAGAGCTAGGAGAGAGGAAGAACCTAAAAGAGGCTGATAGGACAAATATTAATCAGAGACAAGATTTTTTCCAACTAGAAAGACTTGAGTTTTTGAGTCAAGTTTCAAACCCAGAGGTTTTGTCAAACAGAATCGAGGTACAGTAACAATACACGTTCATTCATTCACTCAACAGATGTTGGCAGAATGAAAATTGTGTTTTTTCATGTCGGCTTCTAACACAAGTATAATGTGAACCACATCTGTAATCTGCAGTTTTCCCATAGCCACATTTTAAAAAGTAAAAAGAAATAAGTAGAATTAATTTTAATGATATATTTTATTCAACCCAAAATACATATACATATTATCGTTTCAACATGCAACCTATATAAATATTTATTAAAGAGGTATTTTATATCATAATTCAGACCAGCCACATGGCAACCACTCACAGCCACATGTGTCTAGAGGCTACCATATTGAACAGTGCAGTGGAGATTCTGTGGGTGCAGCTGTGAAAGAAAAAAAGAAAAAAAGAGAAAAGAAAAGAAAAGAAAAGAAAAGAAAAGAAAAGAAAGAAGAAAAGAAAAGAAAAGAAGAGAAAAGAGAAAAAAAGGAAAAGAAAAGAAAAGAAAAGAAGAAAAGAAAAGAAGAGAAAAGAAAAGAAAAGAAGAGAAAAGAAATATTTGCTCTTATGGGGATTAGTCTGTGAGGAAGACAGACAGTAATCAAATAAATATGAAATGTCAGGTTGTTAACATGGCCTAAAAGGCCGTATGTGCTCTGGCCCCAGCCACCTCTCCAAACTCATCATCATCATCATCATCCCCTACTACCCCCTTGCACACACCAGGCTGCAGCTACACTGCCCACCTGCCTGGCTACAAACAAGCATGTGCCACCTCAGGGTATTTCCATCCACCTGAAATATTTATCTCTAAGACATAAAAGCACTTTCAAAACCTTAAAAAGCAGTGTACGCAATAGTAAACAGATATAGAGTGCTTACTATACACATGATATACATTTTCTCAATTTGTTAAGATCCATAATAATGAGAGAATTATTGTTATGTACAGTTTTTGGACAAACCATACATGTTATGCATGTATAATTCATTTAACTGATCTATTGTTCAATCTCTCTTTTTCCATTTTTAAACTCTCATGCTTAATGACTACATGGCCTTAGGATTCATTCATAGAGGTAGAATTGCTGGGATGAAAACTAGGAACACGTTTCAGCTTTAGGGTTAGATTGTGAAATTCCTCTCCAACAAAGTCATGCCAGTGCAAGTCCCACCAGCAAAAGTGACAGCTTCGATCCCGTAGATCTCATGGTTTTCAATTTAGTGCATTCTCATTATTTTTTATCTTTAGTGGTTTAGTATGAGAAAGATGGCATTGCGGTGCTATTTTAAATCTTTTTTCATTTATGTTATTCTTTGCGAAGATAAACATTTTTTATGTCTGCTGAGAATTGTATTTCTCCCTATTTAATGTTCTTGTGTCTGTTGTTCTTTTTCCCATTTACATGTTTTGTCTTTTCTCATCATTAAGAAGCACTATGCTAGAAGAGGAACATTAACTCTGCTGATTTCTTTAATGTTGCAAACAACTTTTCTAGATCCCTCTGTACCTTTTCATTCTACTTTAATCCCACTCACCATTTTTCTTTATGATTTCTGCTTTTATTGGCATACCTAAAAAATTTTGGAAATGCTTCTCCATCCTTTCTCTCCAGCTGCCCACAGTGGGCAGCATATGGAGTCATTGTCTTCCCACGTTTGAGACACTATCCATGCTGATCACATCTCAAAAGAAGGGTCTGTCTGCTGGCATTCTCATTCTTTTTCTTGAAGCATCCCTTCTTAGCTGCCCAGAGAGCTCATGGAGCCTTTGCTCTGGAGCAACCCCATCTCACATCACCGTCGGATCTATCTTCTTTCATCTTCCAGAAAAGCACTGGTCTCATGCACTTACCTTATCTTATTGCATTTTTGACAAATATCCGAGAAATTTTTAGAGAAGTAATAGAAATGGGGGCAGGCCTTAAGTGTAGCAGACAAAGTATGAAATTTGAAGTCAATTTCTGCCCTGTTAATTTTGTTTCTACCATTAACCACATGTGCTTACGTGTAAGTTCTCTGGACCTATAAGGTAAATTCCCTATAGATTCCCTATAAGATAAAAAGGTTTTACACAATGATCCTCAGCTGCATGCAAAGTCTAACACTTCTTATTGATCACTATGAGTCTTCCTTTTCATCTGGCCTTGGAAGAAATATAGTCCAAAGTACAGAAGGCATAATCTAATTATATAACCCCCATGATGAGGGTTTCTGACATAAATAATTCTGAATGAGGCTCAATGGTCTAACTTTCGGCTTCTAAAGGCCCTTTATGGTATGATCACACTGGGGAAACCAACTACCCCACAGGCAAAGAAATGTTACTTATCAGCAAAAAGAAATAATCAAGGCTCGAAATTTCTATACACAGTCATCAAGTCAAATAGGAGATTGCTTCTAATTCAGAAATATCACAAGTAATAGAGAGTTGATTTTTTACCTGAATTAGAAATAACAAATTTTATTGGGCTTGGAATTATCAGTAAAATATTAAGCTTCTCTTTCATATCCAACCCGATGAATAATGAACTGCTTCGTTGGACTTGAACTTATTTTGGACGTGAATTTATTGGACCATTTTCTGAAGGTAGGATTCCAGGCCAGAATTATATGTTAGTAACTGAATTCAAAAGTTGGCCTTCTTTGTCTAGTGTGGAAACTGCCACCTCTTCTAAAATACAGAGCAGATTTTCCAGTTCGTTTTGCAGAAATGGCTTTCATGGGATTTGATAACACAAGAGTCATTCATTAATCTAATTGTCTTCTGCCATGAAATTATGCTTAATGTTAGTAATGTGGAGATAGTAATATTATAAAATATGAACTGCTAAAGTAGCCTGGAATACCCTGGCAATTTCCAGCCACTTGATGGATTAATATCTAATTCTGGTAAATTTTAGATACTGATTGATGGGGACATTTGAAAGTAAATGTAATTAATTTTAAACTTTATTTACCATTAACTTTCACATCTTTAACTCCCAAATATGCTAACAGGTAGGGATGAGAAATTCTCATCAGAAATGATCATCTTTAAAATAAAGAGCATCACTCACCGGAATTATTGCAGTATTTATCAGAATCCAATCCTAGTTCATGTTTTCTCCTGTACTGTTGTCTACCTAATATTATCTTAGTGGTATAAACTGTAAGAGAATTCACCCACATACATCCGCATGCATATTTACATTCTCACTCTCTTTGCCCTTTTTGGAAACTGCTATAATCAGAGAGAATCTGTCGTCATATTTTCTCATCATAAATTTCCCCTATAGGGGAAATAAGTTTGATAAAAATTTAGGACTTTTCACCTAAAACAAACATTTTGAGCTGTTTGAACATCATGTATCTGAACCTATAAAATTTAAAGGTCTGTGTGTTTGAGGTGGCAAACGTTTCTGACAAAAGTTTCAACGGAAATAATGATACTTATGGGTTTCCCCTCCTAATCTCTACTTTTTCAGAAGTGAGCGCCCAGAATATCTTGATGGCAGTTATAATGAGACCCTGTCTCAAATCGAAGAAAGAGCAACTCTTGTTCCTGTAGGAAAGAAATAGGGAGAAAAAATTTGATCAGTGTTCTTTGCTGCCAGGAGCCCCTTGGGGGGCAAGCACTGTGCATTTCACAGGATGACTCCACCAGCAGCACCATCACTGGCCGTTCCAGCCTCTTTTTTTTTTTTTTTTTTAAATTAATTTATGAAAGACACACAAAGAGAGGCAGAGACACAGGCAGAGGGAGAAGCAGGCTCCCTGAAAGGAGCCTGATGTTGGACTCAATCCCAGGACCACAACCTGAGCCAAAGACAGGTGCTTAACTACTGAGACATCCAGGTGCCCTATAGTTTCCAAATCTCAGCAGTCCTTACAGAGAGTGTTACTGTCGTCCTTATACAGATAAAGAAACTGAAGCTTTGATATGTTTCTGAGAAACTCAGACATGTGAAATATGTTAATGATTTGTTATCTGAGAATAGGACTTTTGCCTTTATAAAAATATAAAAGTATTAATATGTAAGATCTAATTTCTTCCACTTTTCTTTTACCAATCTGATGTTCATACCATGAAGACTGCAAATATTTTAAACAGTTTGTTCTCATTGAGAGTGGTCTAGGAAGAAAGGGGGCAAGGGATCAATATGCCTACCTGCCTCCCCATCTTCCAGTCATCCTTACTAGCAAAACCCAGCCAGAAGCTTGGGGGGGGGGGGGCAGAGAGGTTGGTTAATGCAGCCTCAGAGCAAGAAAGACAGGTGGAGGATAGAGTGGAGTGAGAGAGCTTGGGCAAATTGGGAAATACCAGCCTAGCCACCCTCTCTCCCAATTACAAATTGGGTCTACTAAGACACATTTGATTTGGTGCCAAACATCCATCTAGAGATAGCAGATGCAGTATAGGAAAATTGCCACTGTTTGACTTGTAAAAAAGGTGAAGTAATAATAATGCCAATGTATATTTTTCTTAGAGTGTTCAAGAAAGCACGCATATAGCAAAGTGCTAAACATGTAGGCTATCCCTGATATCAGACTCCACTGCCTCTTGCTTAGGGAATAACCCTTCTCAGTGTGGCTGAGGGAATAGTTCTGAACCCTTTCCTGTCTCTTCCACATGGACTTGTGCCCCTTGTTCAGGAAGACCAGCATTTAAAGTTGGGATTAACCACAGCTGGTGGTTTGGTTTCCTAAGCACATTTAAGTTCTTCCTACTTCTCTTTGTTAATATCAACCTAATTTTTTCTATAACAAATTCGTAGATATAGGCCCCATGTCTACTCAAGTATAAGAATATAGCTGTCATCACGCTCCTTGTCTTCTTAAGTCCTGAATAAATGCTGTTCCACTTCAATGCATCAAGACATTTTTAAAAAATTGAAATGACTTGGTCATCTTTGTGAAAAGTTGAGATTGAAAGGACGAAGATTGTAGTTCTATGCATGTCAAAGTGTTGTTTTGTGTCTGAAATATGTAAAAAAAATGTCATAGACTTATGGTTCAGCTGACTACAAAGAGCTAGCCACATTGCTTTAAAAATACACTTTGTCATGGCCTAGCCCTCCTTGTTGTCTACGCTGCATGGATCTCTTGAGCCAGATATGCAAAGTCAAGGTTGCAACAGACTAGGAGACAATTACTGGCCAGTCCCTACCTTCACTGGAACTATATTGAGTGCCCTTTTCTAGTTTATGTTCAGTATGCAGACTGAGCACACAGAAGACAGGGAATAGTGGCTTCAGTCTGATTCTAAATAAGTATTTTTAATCATTCCGGCACAAAAACTTTGGAAAAATAGAAATTCTGACATACTGGTGATGGGAATATAAATTGGCAATTTGGCATCTAGTAAAGCTGGCATGTGCACCCTATGACCCAGAAATCCCGTTTTGGGTTTCGTGTTTGTTCATGCGTTTGGTATGCGTGCCAGAGAAAATCCCATACTTTGTGAATGAAGATACAGGACTAAGTTTAAATATATTCATACAATGAAATACTTCACCACCATTAAAATGAGTAACTTAGATCTGCATGTCTCAACATTGTTAAACTCTAAATATACTGTAGATAAAACAGGAAAGATGTAGGGGTGCCTAGGTGGCTCGGTCAGTTAAGCATCTGGCTCTTGGTTTCAGCTCAAGTCATGATTTCAGGGTCCTGAGATCAAGCCCCGTGTTGGGCTCCACACTTAGCAGGGAGTCTGCTAGAGATTCTCTCTCCCCGTCTCCCTCTGCTCCTCCTCCTCCTCCTCTCTCTCTCTAAAAGTAAATAAATAAATCTTTAAAAAAAAAAAAACAGGCAAGATGTAACAGGATGGATATAATAGACCTCTAAAAGGTTTAAAACCTGTAAAATAACAAAAGTATTGTTTGTAGTTGCAAAAATATGCATCAGGAGTAAAAAGTAAAAGCAAATAAAGAAAGTGTTTAGGTGCATAAATTCAAGCTAGCCATTCCCCTAAGGAAGGGAGAGACTAGACACAGAGAGAGGATACAAAGGAGTCCTCTAACTGCATCTATAAGATTTATTTCTTTAAAACACACGTACACACACACACACACATACATCTGAAGTACAATGTTAAGATTTGATAAAGTTGCGTTGTGGGTCCATGGATTTTTATTATATTATTCTCTGTACTTGTCTGCATGTTTGAAATATTTCATTATAAAATATATATTTTTAAATTACCAAAGCACAAGAATTTTTCTCAGAGGAATCACTAAGGCAAGGAAAAATAAAACATCCCACTCAACTTCTTTTCCCTATAAGAAGCCATGAATTATGGAGCAAAGAATGCCTTGTATTTACAAGAGGGATCCTTCTAAAGGATGCCTCGCATTTACAAGTGAGTATCCTTGTAAAGACCATTGCTTTTTCATCTTGAATTCCAGGCAAGGATATCACACATTGGATCTGCTACAAGCTTCTGATCCCCAAAGTATTAAGGCTTGCTCTGCTTTACATTTTATTTCTTAGCAGAACACTTCAGGAATTCAGAGAGAGGATCACCCAGCTCGATCGGGGTGGTACCCTGCCTCGGAGCCCAGGGGAGATAAGATAACTGCAGAAATGAATGATGGAATGAACTGAGCCCTCCGTTTGCCATTTTGTTTGTCACACTTGTAAGTCCACAGCCATCAGAACATGTGTGTGCATTTTGCCTTTAAAACATCTTTTGAGTGGTAGTTGTGTGAAACAATGATCTGTTGAATTTAATTCACAGATCAAAGAGGGAGGAAATTAACCAACACAGTAAATTGATTATTTCATGGGTGACATAACCAAGGCAATGATTTATCTTAATAAAGAGCAACTTCCCCTTAGTCCTTAACTGAATTCCAGCCAATGCAATAATACTCGGCTGTTAATGACTTTGATGTTGATGTGGAAAAGTGAATGACTGCATAATCACTGAAATGGGACCTCATCACAGTTGGAAACGTTTAAGCCAAATCATTTTGGACTGTGAAAAGAGCCCTGAGTGGTGGAGATTGGCTGGGTCCCAGCTCTTCAGTCTTAACTAAACAGGGCCTGAAAACTTTATCATGTTGCATTGCTCTGGGCTGGACCATAACTCTGACAGCTCACAGGGACTGGAGTTGAATGTATATGTCTGTGGCCTCACAGCAGAAAAAAGAATTCCAGGGCTTACAGCACCGATAATAAATACATGTCTATCAGCATTCAGCTGAAAGTGTAATTAGTTAAATCCGTCTTTGGGAGAGGGAATAGAAGAAAGGAAACAGAAGTCAACTCAAAAAAAAATTGAACCAAAAGCTTATTTTTATACCCCATGTTACTAAATATGGCTTAAGAGCTTGCAAGACCGCATTAGTCATAGGTGGCAGCCTCCACCCCCACCCCTCCTCCACTCCCATTTCTAAATAATAAAATGAACTAAAATTAGAGCTGCTTTCAAGTATGTTCACTTGATTATTATTATTTGAGTTACAGCTGAGAAGTCTACAAGGGGACAGAGCACCCTTGGGAATATAAGTGACTCCTCAGTGCTCACATTTCTGACTTCCAAACAGAGAAAAGGAAAAGAGCTTCAGTCTCAGTCCAATCATCACTGGCCAACCAGGAGATTTCCTCTTGTGATAATCAGATCCTGGAGAACATCAACTTCCGAGAGTTAAATTATTACATCCATGTATTATAATGCCCATCCCTAGCAAGTCCCTCCAGTACATCCCAATTTTTCCCCATCCCCGTGTCTTCAGGCCATCTGTCCTCCTCACCACCTCCCACTGTCCCCAGTTGCTCCTGAGCAAAGACTTCAGGGAATTGTTCAAGACAGCTAAGACAAAGTCCCGCAGCCAAAGCTTGACCACTTAGCCTTCCAAGAAATACAGCTGCAGGTAGAGCTGGAGGGGTGCCAGGCACTGGCCTGTTTCAATACAGCAGAGCTCCCAGGCTCAAGAAGCTCAAGATGCTCCCTTCTGATCAACTACCAAA
The DNA here is from genome assembly GCF_048418805.1 of Vulpes vulpes. Taxonomy (NCBI): domain Eukaryota; kingdom Metazoa; phylum Chordata; class Mammalia; order Carnivora; family Canidae; genus Vulpes; species Vulpes vulpes. The sequence goes on from NC_132794.1 coordinate 43,695,735, forward strand.
AAAAAAAAAAAAAAATCTTTGGAGACAAGGATTGTCAAACAGCTCATCCAGGCCCACAGCTGGGGTTGACTCAGAGTGCAAAGCTGGAAAATGCTCATGTGGCAAGATTAGAAACTCATTTGTATGGTTTGTGTGGCCTTGCCGGGAGCCTCCTCCTTTTCTCTTCTCTCTCCTTTAATCCAAGCCTTGATTGGTTTATTACTTTAAAGGCACCCTTTTCCTGCTGGGAACCTGGCCTGGCTGTGTCCTGGCAGCTTTTCCCCAGGGTCTCAATGACCCTCAGAGGTTCCATTCTTATTCTGCAGTCTGCTTAGGTGAAATCACCTAGGAAAAATCTCAAATAACCTGTATCTTTTGCTTTTGCTTTTTTGATTTCTTTTTTCAATTTTTGCCCTCCCCAAACTGTCCTCCCTCAATGCACATGCAATTCTTTTGTTTTATTCCCTCTCTTCGAGTTAGATCTGAAGCCAAGTGCTTTTAATTTTTAGCTGCATTTTGCAAGCCCGGACTTTCAGGAGTAATGTTATGAAAGCAGAGAAAGAAAAGACTTTCTTGTCATCAAAACCATAATAATTATGTGTCAAAGATAATTACTGCTTGGTGTGTAATACATCTAATACCAAGTGACAGAGAAAGTAGTCTACCGGCAGACAAGAGTAACTGCCGGCTGGCTGAAATCTGATATAAAATTAACCACCAGGCTCAAGCTCTCTGCCCACTGGAATTTTACCCGATAAAGGCCAACTCCACCCCCAAAATGAAACTCATAGCAATGTCTAGTTTATCTCTGTGTGTTGTTTGGGTATTTTTAAGAAACACATATATTTGCGTATGCATAGAAAATAAATTGGGTCTCTCAGAAATATTTAAGGCTACATGCCAGGTGTCTGTGTTGCTATTTGAGAAGTAAAATTATGAAGAAAACAGCTAAGGAGTGCAGCCAAACTCTGGACAATAAGAGTGAGAAGTTTAGAATCTGAGTCTTACCTGGAAAACCAGAGCTCCATTTTTTTTTTTTTTTTTTTTTTTTAAGAGGAGAGGGACAAAGCGGGAGAGAGACTCTCACACAGGCTCCATGCCCAGCATGGGGCCCCACAGGGCTGATTCCAGGACCTGAGCCAAAGTCAAGTGTTGGCCACTTAACTGACTGAGCCACCCATGTGCCCCAAACTGAATCTTTACGAGCAAAGCATTTAAGATATTTAGAAGAGGGACTATGCTACCCTGGAAGAAAGGCAGGTGAAGGCAAATCTGGGGACATGACCAAAATAAAAATGATGTTATCTGAGAAATTTCTCCATGTTAGGCTGGGAGTAATGTAGAGTAAAGATGACTATTAAGAACGGCAAGCATGAGCATTCTGTTCAATGGTTCGTTCTGGGCAACTCTATAGCTGAGGATGAAGCCCAGCTTCTTTTGGCTCAGTGGTCTCTGTGTCCTATTTCACCATGAGCAAAATCAGCTGTGCCAGGGAAAAGCTGGTTTGAGCCCAACAAAGGCAAACTTTGGTTGCCAGTAGGCAGGGCTGCACAGTTTGTGCATTATTTGGTGTAGATCTGAGTCTTACCTACCTCATCAGTAGCAAAAACTGTTTCTGCGACAGCAGGAGAGGCCAGAAAGTTAGAAAAAGGACTGTGTTCTCACAAACTGTTCCCTGATTAGCTGAAATCACTAATCAGCTTGCAGACGCCTTACCCGTCTGCTCACTCTTAGGCAATGAGTGGGCTTGGGTCCAGTTTGCACAAGGAGGCACAGTGCAGAGGACTTTAACAACCCTCTGAGGGTCTGAGGTAACTGGTGGTCTGTTATCTAGTTCTCTGTCAGAACTAAGCCCGAATCCAGCACGGCATCATCTCCACAGTCTTAAAGATGAACCTGGAGGGTGACCATTGAGTTCATACTCATCCCTATCAAACACCCTGCTACTGCTTTATCCGAATTAGATCATTTTGGTTTAGCACTCAACTGCTCCCACACCATTTGGCTGTTCTGCATCAACTAGACAGAAATCCCTCATTAACTTTGGGGACTACATTCTTGAAAAGTACTGAGGTTGGCAAAAGTACATTTGGCAAGGCCAAGAATCAGAAAACATTTAAAATGGTATTAAGGACACGTACCTGATAATAATGAATACAATTTCTAGAAGGCCTCTGATTTCAGAAAACCAGAATAATTAGTGTTAGAAATGGAGTCCAGTTGGTAACCATTTATTTGTTTAGAAAATATTGTTTCATCATCATGACTGGCTGAGACAGAGTCTCTTCCAAATTTTATGCAACACAAACTGTACCAGCTCAAAGAAAAAAAAAAATTTTAACCATTCCTCACTGGATTGAAATTCAATGTCCTTTGATCTCAGGTCCTTCTTTTTGTTTTTGCTACCTTTGTGAAATTCTAAAGTATCCTTTTATTAAGTACTAGCTAGTTTAAGTGCACGTAATACTGATAGTCCTTTTCCTCAATTTGGGGGCATAGAGCATAAATAGTTTCCTTCTACACTATTCTGTAGACCCTAACACATGGTCTGCTGTGGGGGTGGAGGGAGAGAAATGAACTGATTTGAATTGCACATAAGGAATAAGACCGTGTTTAAAATATTTAGTGTATGAATACAAAACTGTGCTGATCTCAAATTCAAATCTGATGAAAGATTATAAATTTACCTTTCCTCCTCACCTCTAAGGTTTTGAGACAGAAACTAAAGCTATCTTCTAATTTGGCTGTTTGCAAGATAAACTATGGACTGTGACAATGAAATGCTGAGACATGAAAAGAATGATGCAAAGTCTTCTCAGGAAATAAGAAAAATAGTCATATCATAGCTTCCATGTCAATCTGTTTTGGAATTTTTTTCACAAAATATTAAAATTTGTATTACCACTTTGGTTTTTTTTCAATATGAGCTACTGTTTTGAGCCTACATTGCTTTTTTGAAGGCTAATTTTTGAAATGGTTGAGATTTTTTTTAAATGCCTGACCTCAAGATATTATTCCAGCATAAGAAACAATAAAATAGCCTTTTGAATATATGTATATTAATATATTCATATTCCATGGATATTAAAAAAATTGTATAGTCCCAATAATATTTGAGGGAGCCATAATATAATACAGAATTTATGCTAAAGCTTAAAGTGGTAGGTAATGGCATACAGTGATTAGACAATCCAGGAACACACAAATAAACACAAATAGAAAAAGAATGAAATGACATTAAACCAAATAAGTTCTTTACCTTTTTATCACATGGATTACTTAATATCTCATCAAATAAAAAATAGCCATCAGGATACTGTTGTATAAAGAATCCACATGTAGTCAGCAAGATAAAAACCTTTCTAAGGTACATCACTGTGAGCTACTAAGGGTAGATTCCTATCAGGCACTCAAAATAATATTTAAAAATTTGTCTCAGACATACATTTATATATAGTGTGGTCTCTGATATACCAAGTTATTAGATATCAGTTCTCAATTTGCCAAACATAAGGTGTTATCTCTATTGGATGGCCATGGCATACGTTAATGTTCCAGCACTCTCCACCTACATGAAATGTTGATCCCCAGACAAGCTTCAGTGATTCATCATTCCTGGCATCCACTTCCTTGAGACATCTGATTGGATTGAAGTGATGTAAAGAGAAAGAGAAAATATACAAACCAGAGAAATTCATGCATGCACACACACACACACACAAACACACACACACACACACACAAATACCGCTGAGTTTCTCTTATACTCATTGTACTAAGTGAAAATAATGAAACACTTATCTTCAGCCACACACAAAAATAAATAACCTCAGAAAAATGTTAAAGAAAACCTGGCATATGAGGTACAAATAACAAATGGTTACAGTGCTTGTTTTTACAAATCAGCATCACAATAAGGGCAATGTCATGGCTAGTATGTTTTGAGAAGCTATGCCTGTGTATTCTATAACACAATACATCATTAAGTAAAGAACCACAGGTTTGGGCTTCCTTTCTTTGTTTGATTTCCACCAAGAAAGCACTAGCAAATGGCGCCAAGCAGAAAAGTGACAAAGTCACCACAAGGTTAGTGTGAATGGCTTTGTCCAGGGCAGTGAATATGTGTGAGGTATTTCTGAGTGGCCTGAAATGTGTGACCCGGCTCACTCATTATTCAAGTGTCCCATTAAAATTTTTCCTTTTTGATATGAACATATGGCTATCTGGTTTACCTGCATTTAACTATCACATGAAGCACAGGTAACACTAACATCTTCCCAGATTTCTCTAATTATTTTCTAAAACTATCACTATCAGTGATTCCCATCTGATAGTTATTGCCATTACTTTTACTATCCAACTTGTGAAATATAAAAACTCCCTAAGGACCAAAAGAAGCTTTAAGTGTTAACAAAATCTTCCATGTTTTACATAGGGAAGGATAGTACAGAGTACCTACACAAATGCTCTATTTTTACTACCACTCTTCCTCTTTGCTTGGAAATGCTTTTGTTTAGAGTGATGTTGAGTATCATCTAACCAGACAGTGACAGGAGCATTGATCCGCTTAACCTTGCAATGAACTGAACATGGTTCATCCATTCCCACAGCCAAAACCTGGGCCAAATGGGTGAATGGCTCTGACAGAGAAAAGTGGGAGCTTCCCTGATTAATAGCTAAGATGCAGAGTATTTGAAAAAGAAATTAGAAGAATGCATTATCTGGAGACATTTCCTGCCACCAAATCACCCCCACTTAGGCCGATGACTGAGAAATCCCAGAAGGCGTTCTCCTCTGAATGTGGCCTACGTCAATGGCACATTTCTGAATTGTCAGGCTGAAAGCCCATCAATAGTCATAAAGAGAAGGATGTGTCCTCATTGGGGGTGTGTTGATGGATCTGATCCAGAACATGAGAGGTGATTCCTGGGTTAGTTGGATGTTGGACATATTTGGGTCTGGTGACCGTGCTTCTGATTCTAAATTAAAACCATTCTCCCTGTTTCATTCCGTACATTACATAATATGAGTAGGGTTGTCTATATGCATAATTATCACTGCTCATGAGAAACAGGCCCAAAAGAATTCTCTGACCTTGCGCTGATAAATTGTGCTGAAGGAACAAGGGGCTCAGAACTGCCAGTCTCAGTTACAGATGCTGAAAAACTAAGTTGGACTGAAGGGAAATCAAGCTTCTGCATGGCACATTTCTCAGTAGGCTGATACTCTAATCTATTGAAGTCTGTTCCTCAGGACCCCAGTTCAAGCCCTACCTCTGCTCATCAGTCAGCACATCATTCTCAGCACTAAGCAACATGCTTGTAATTTCCAACCTGACTGGAATTAGCTCCTGAGAGGAGCAAGAGGCGGGGGTGGAGGGGGTGGGAGTTGAGGGGGAAGGAAGTTAGAAAGAAATGGTTCAAGAAAGTACTCTTTCTAAATCAGAAACATCTGCTAGAATCATAAATGGTTTTAAGTAGAAATCAGCGACAAGAGGGTTTTCACAGGGAAAAGAGAAAGAAACGAAGCCACCCCTCACTGAAAGTTCCCAGGTAACCTAAATAAATGATACCACTATATATCAGAGCAAACTTTTGAACCTGCTTGGTAGCTGACACTTTGGCATTCTGAATTTGGCTCTGATTACAAAGGACCGCGTGATACTGAGAAGCTCTGTGTGCCACTCAGAAGGGCTGAAATGCCGGGGTGTGACTTGGCTACTTTACACATATTTGTTGTCATCCATTAATCTCATTGAAGACCCTTCTTACTATAATCCCTCAGGGAGCTTTTTCAGAAGAAGCAAGGAATAAGAGGGATGTTCTTCTCCGTCTGCTCTGAAAAGTCCTCACTGACTTGTAGTATCTCCCTTAAGATACAAAATACACCGAATGCAAAAAGGAACATCAGCTTCCACCTCTCTGGTGTCTACGTGTGTGTCGATGTGTAGTTTAGACAGATCTTAATGGAGACAATCAGAAGTTGTCCAGCCCCACTTATGTTTCGTGTGAAGTCCTCCCAAAACTGTCTTAAGAAACTCATTTAAAAAAAAAAAAAGCCAATGTGAGTTCTAAACCAGTGTTGTCACCAGCACAGAAATTCTTTAATCATACTTTTAATAAATTCAGTCTCATCACACACACAAAGTACTCTCTCTTTCATGTTTTGAATAAAATTCAGAGATTGCAAGAGTTCAGCTAACACCAAGCCAACTGTTTTATAGATGTTTGCCTTCAAGATGAGTATGCCCAAAGAAATAACTGGGTACCTCAAAAGCAACTAGAAATTTAGGGATAACAAAATTGACATGAGTTTGTCACAATCTGCATTACTGTCATAAATGTAGTTAGGGAGTGGAGAATAAGAACAGAAAACATAAACTAACTTTCCTTTAATCCAACCCTGGAAGTCTGAACAAGGTAAGTATTGCTTTGCTATAAAATAGCTGGAGGAAGCGGACGGGAGAACAGTGAAAAGAATTTCTTTAAAAGCAAACATCAAATTGCAACCACATCAATCATTCCTTGATTTAAAAAAAATAAATGAGTGCTTTTCTCCACAGTTGGAAATTTCATTACTTCTGTATGTTCTCCTCTTTGTTTATAAGTTAACTAAGAACTCCTGGAAGTTTTGCTTTCTTTTGGGAAGAGAGGTCAGATTTTTGATGGCCTCAAATGTACCCCAGGGATTCTGCCCCAAGACTAAAGTTTAACTTATTTTTCCTTCTCTTCTTGGCTTTTTCTTGTGGGGGAACAATAAATATATCTTTCAAATATACCATTATAAAACAGGCTCCCTGCCATGCTGTAGTATCCAAAGAGTCACTCACATTATGGGGTCCTAATGAAATACAGATCCTTCACACTCATCTAAAATGTCATTTTGCACATGACTACTTTATTGCATAAAATGCAGTAGTCAAGCGAGCCAGTAAGTTACTATACTGGATTAAAAGATATTATAAAAAAGATGAGACTCTTTGTTACACTTTGTAAAAAATTATAAATTGATAATTGCCTGTTTCCTCTGAATATGCAGGGTTTCAGAAGCCAAAGAGAAGGTCCAGAGATGAGCAAGAACAAAAGTGATTAATTGGTACTATTTTTCTATAAAAGAATACACGACAATTCTGGAATTAATTATCTCTGAAAAGAATACAGCAAGAGAAGCATAACTTGGAAATAATGTTAGTAGCAAAAGTTATTCCTATAGAGCCCAGAAATAGAGGCAGAGAATAAAAATAAATGGGATAATAAATGATACAGAAGAACACAGCCAAATACCTTTCCAGTGATACCAAAACACATTTGGTAAAATTTACTGGCCCTTAAAATCTTATTTTAAGATACAGGTGGAGTATCAAGAGACCTAAGAGCAATTTCTCTACATCAGATGACCTGCTGGTACTGTATTTTTCTAAGATTATTTATGGTTGATGCTGACCTTGAAAGCACTATTCTAATACACCATTATGACACGTGATTCAGAAATATATTCAGATAAAGCAAATAGACGGTTTTTGCGTAACATAAAAGATGGGCATGTCCTAAACCAAATTCTGCTCTCAAGGAAACTCTGTGTAACTAAATGTGGCTTAATTGTGTCTCACCACAATTTGTGTGGTTTAATTATAGAGGTAACTGCAAACAAACAAACAAAAACCCTTGACTTTCCCACAAAGGGTTTTCTTGTTCACTTTTTTCATTTCTGGGACAAGGTAACAGAGTAGTGGAGGGGAAAGGCAAAAAACTTTTATTCTGAATAATCTCACTCTGAATTCTTGTCCTCAGTTTTATTCTCTAGAACTTTGCTTGTCACTTGCTTCCTGGGGTTGTTCTCCTTCCTTACTTTAGTCTCTGCAAAGCATGGAGTTCTGCTTCATTGCACGTGACAAAACATTATAAGTTTGCACAGAACAGAGAAGTACAGCATAGAATAGTAAGCAATTTAAGTTTTTTTCTGCCAATCCTCCCAGTGGAATTTCTTAACAGCCAACTTCCATCATAAGCTCATTGCTGTCTTGTGTTGCTAAAGCCCATTCTTTCAGGATCCTTTCAGGATCCATCCACAACCTCCTATCTCTTGGCAGCTCTATAATTTGCATAATAGGTCAGATATTTTGGAAATACCTCTCAAACTTAGTTGCCCTTACATCTAGGCCACCCTTTCCCTCTTTTCCATCCCATCCAAAAATACTACTTAGTAACAAGGGTGAAGTTCAGAAAGAGAAGAGTAGCATATAAGAGAAGTCTCAGCTATAAAGAGAAAATATTTAAAAACAAACTTCCCCCAAAAAACAATAATCCAGTTAAGAAATGAGCAGAAGACATAAATATACATTTTGCCAAAGAAGACATGAGATGGCCAACAGACACACGTAAAGATGCTCAACATCACTCATCATCAGGGAAATACAAACCAAACCATGATGAGATTCTATCTCATACTGGACAGAATGGCTAAAATTAACAACTACCCTACAATCCAGTGATTATGCTACTAAGTATTTCCCAAAGGATACAACAATACAGATTTGAAGGGGTACATACACCCCAGTGTTTATAACAGCATTATCAACAATAGCCAAATTATAGAAAGAGCCCAAATGGCCATCAACGGAATGGATAAAGTTTTATATATATATATATATATATATATATATATATATATATATATATAAATACATATATATACATACATATATATATACCATATATATATACATACATATATATATACCAATATACCATATATATATACATACATATATATATACCAATATATATACATACATATATATATACCATATATTAGTATATATATTATAATGGAATATTACTCAGCCACATAAAAAGAATGAAATATTGCCATTTGCAATGACATAGATGGAACTAGAGTATATTATTCTAAATAAAATAAATCAGAGAAAGACAAATACCATATGATTTCACTGATTTGTGGAATTTAAGAAACAAAATAGATGAACACATGGTGGGGGGAGAGAGAGAGGAAAACAAACCATAAGAGACTTTTAACAGTAGAGAACAAATTGAAAATTGATGGAGGGAAGTGTGCAGGGAATGGATTAGATGGGTTATGAGTGTTAAGGAGGGCACTTGTTATGATAAGCACTGGGTATTGCACGTAAGTGATGAACCACTGAATTCTATTCCTGAAACCAATATGGCACTGTATGTTAACCAATTGGAATTTACATAAAAAAATTTTTAAATGCCTCGTTCAGCCTTGATGGAATGTCAGAGTTGAAGAGGGAGGAAACATGAGAAGTTGAGGATGAGAAAAGTGAACTTCCTTATCTGAATTTAACCTAGAAAAAGCATGGTATATTAGATCATTGAGAATAATATCCAGCCTGAGGGTCTTTTGGAAGAAATTGGTTCACAGGTGCCCCTGTCCCAAACACACCAATGGAGTGGCCGTAGAAAAGTTCATCTGGCTGTAGTGCACAGTAATTAGGCAGAGGAATTGCCAGTTTTGCTTTCCAGAACTACTGCTGTTTTCTATTTATACTGTAGATGGGACTTCAAAGTCTTCAGAGCACAAAACTCAGAAAGCAGCTGAACTGAAACCCAGCAAGGTTCTCATGAAGCTCATCATTGGAGTTGGCTACAGCAGAATGAGGCGAGGCACAGACTCACAGGGGAACTGCTTGAAGCTATATTGAAGGGGACATCAACCAGCATTACTGGGCCTGGACTGAGGGACCTGCAGACCTGTAGAAGTGTGGACCACCACCTTAGCCAAGACAGCTTGCTGGGCAAGCAGTTTCCAGACACAAAGGGACATTTGCATGAAACCAGAGGAGCTAGAGGACAGCACGAGTCCAAGGACCCCTTTCCCTTGAGAATATGTTAGGCTACCTCATACACTCAGATCCCACTTTGGGAAACAGGAAGGAAGAGAAGTGAAAGATTGGGCATTTATCCAAATGAGGTTGAAATTACCAGATTGGACTAAATTTAGCTCCCACCCCATCCCGTCCATCCCTCCTATTTACCTAGCCAAGTGGAGGACAGGCAAAGCAGATAGAGCAGCCAGTAAGAAAAATAAAGAACCTGTATTTCTCTTCATATATATATATGTATCTACTATAAATACATTGTTTGTGTGTTTACCACATATGATATGTAGAATTTTGCCCTCCCTACTTCCTCTTATTAACAATTCTCCCTTAAGAGTTTTCTTAAAATTATGAAAAACCTTTGAGGTAAATGCTGTCTCTTTCCCATCCAATAATGCTGAGATGAGGCAGATATTTATTATTTTTTTCTTTCTCCTCCCACTCTGCTCCCTCTCACTCTCTTTCTCTCCCTCCTTCCCTCCTTTTGTTTTTTTCTCTGTCTGTCTCTTTCTCTCTCTCTCTCTCTCTCTCTCTCTTTGGAAAAAAAAGATATTTGTTTTCTTTCGATATGAGATAGTCTTATCATTAATGTGGCATTTCAGTATTTGCCATTATGGAATCAGCCTCACAAAGAAGATCTGGGACAAAGGTAGCAAATATCTTGAATTCTTCATTCACCATGAAGCATATTTCCCTATTTCCCTATTCATCATTTAGCAGGTAAATACATTTTCTATCTTTTTGAAAGGTGTTTCATTTGTTTTTTTTTTAATACACAATAGACAGTTCAAAAACAGAAACCAAAATTGTAATTAATGAAAGTCCTTGAATTCTTTTGTCCATTTGTTTGACCAAAGCTAATCTATAAGATTTCTCTATTCCATAACATTATTATACAACTTATTGACTCATATGAGGGTAAAAGGGTACATTGACCAATTCCTAAGAACTCTCTGATTTTACATAACCAATGAAAAACCCAAAATCCCACAAACTGATTTTCCTATATTTATAATTTCAAGATACCATAATAGGATAATCAAATTCAAATATCATCAGAGTAATCTTGGCTGTCTTTGCCTTCTTTATCCACATTATTGCTCCTATACCTTTAGGTCTATAAAAGCCTCAAGGTTCCCTTTACCTTCTGTTTCATTAGGAAAGAGCTCACCTGCTCTTGCTGCCTCTGGCACAATAAAACTTTTGTTTCCAAAATATTGGCAACTCAGCTAGACAAAGCTAGCATTATGCTCTTTAAATATCAATGCTTTTTGAAGGAAATTAGCTTCTGGTTTTGTGGGTGTTTTTTTTTTTTTCACAACTACCTTGTATTTATATCACACATTTCCCTGAATGACATAAAGTGATTTACAGGTGTTAACTGATTCATGCTTAGAAAGGAGTTGATGGAAGACACAGTAGTTTAGTCCCAGTGTTAGAAATAAAGGTACAGAGAGATCACCACTTGCATGAAGACAAAAAGGTATGAGAAATAAAAATCCACCAATTGAATCACACTTTGGCCTCATTCACTCACTTACTAAGGAGAGGCATGATATGCAGAACATATCAAGAGTCAAAGGTATCAGCTAAGCTAGCTTTGCTGCATCTCAATTTCCTATCTTTAAAATGTATAGTGCTTGATTATTGTTTGTAAGCCCATCAAACTCAAAACTGATTCTTGTGTTTATCGAGCTAAGCATACACACACATTTGCTTAATTTGAGATGAAATTCTACCTCAATGTTTGTTTTAAAAGTAAATGCCAATTGGTCATCTTAAGAATGGGCAAAAAGACAATATTTCATTAATGTCCAGAGAGAAATATGGAAAGAAGGCAAATATCCATATGTTTATAGAGGCTCAGTTCCTTTCACATATCTTGCTGCTCCATCGCGGCTCCCCCCAACGGACAAATATTAGCAATATTGATTTCCTGCCAAAGTATTGCTGTAATAGTTTAGCCAAATATTTCACAATTTTGGTAATTATGTTTTTCCATAGTTGAAATTCTGAGCACTTATAAGTCTTACTATGCCCACTCATATGCCCATTCTTTGTCAAGAAAAATGTGAAATTTGAGAATTTCAATAGCATAATTTGTTTGTTTTCCTTATTACTGCTTCAGCTCCTTTATTTGGTTTCTGTGTGTGTGTCTGGGAGTATGTATGGTTACACAACCTGCACTATTTCCTCATTCCTTCCAGCTTTTCTCAGTTGGTCCTACAATGAGTGAACTTGTGCCTACCACTGATATCGACAACATGATGCTCTGTTCTACTAATCAACTCTGACCACCCTTTCCACTCTGAACCAGAGCACAACCATTGAGAGGTGAAAGAAACAATTAATGAGAGAAAACAACAAAATATTTTTTCTTATCACAAACCTGAGAAAACTGCAGGACTATTATCCTACCTGGGGCCATATTGAAAATGGTGGAAACATGTTGTTTGTTGCAGATGTCAAACTTTTCCAAAGGCACAGAATTAATTCAATTCTGTACTTCTTTTATACTTACACAAAATTTTTTTATTAGCATTAACTGTTTTGTACATGCCCAAGAGTGTTAGAGGTACAATTTACAATCAATGGGAAAACTAATCAGAGTGATAGGTCACATGGAATTGCTTTCAGCCACAATATGATAGCTGGGATCAGAAATAGTGGACACATTTTTTAATTGTTTTGGTTTTGGATTTTAATCTTTTCCCTCTCAGCAGCCTTATATTATACCAAATGAGATCACAATCTTGATCAGTTTGTGACTTAGGAAGAATACTGAGACAATCTAAACATAGTAAAAAACAAATGACTGTCACTGATATCCAGGATAAAATATTTCAACCTTGTTTTTTAGAGGATGGGGTTATTTTACATATCCCAAATTAACCTCAACAGGAAAACTGCCTTATTTTGGGCAAATCAGGAAAACAGAATGAAATGTGTGACTAGCAAAAATATGTAGTCGTCCAAAACAATGGACTTTTTTTTGAGGAGATTTTTTTTTTTAACATCTACTTAAATCGATTAATGGGAAACAGAGGTAGAACAAAGCCTAATTTTGGGGGTTCCTCTTTTCCAGGAAGATATATTCTTCCTGTTAGTAGGGTCAATATGGACAGAATAAACAGCAGTGAGATCCTTTTTTTAAAAAGGATTATGTGCATTATAATTTAATACTAAAAGATAATTTCTCAAGTAGAAATCCATCAGTAATTTTTCTTTCCAGAATGCTATAACTTTGAAGAGTATTAAATATAGAAATAACCAAACTCACAATGGATTCATCCTCATTATTACTATGATGATAATCATTCACAAAATATATCCTGATGTTATTTGCATATTCATTCATTAACCAAATTGGCAACTCATCATTAAACACAAGGGTTATCCATGAATATCAGGCATATGGCTCTATAAGTTATCCAGCTATGGATCTATATTTTATCTAAAGGGTAGGACACTGGTTGAGATTTTTATATACTGGTAATTTGGAGGACAAAGCTTAAAACATCATAACTTCTAGTCACTTAATTCCAAATTACTCAAACTGAATTTCTCACAATGTATGTTAGGCTAAAAACAAAAAGCACTTCTGATATTTGGTAATTTCAAACTTCTGAAATTTGTGAAATACAGTTTTTATGGCAATGATTCATCCTCTAACAAATAATATAAATGGGGTTGTCTATTATTTTAAGAGTCAACACATTCCTACTGACATGTATTTCTTCTTAAATAGCCTAAAGTTCTTCTCCATTATGTTAAACAACCATTATCCTCTAGATCTGAACTAGAAAAACCAAGGTACACTTCATTGAAAGTCTTGTCATGAGTCATTTGGCAATTATCTGAGAATAATTATCCTTGGAATCCTGACTCACAAATAACTTAGCCATTCAACCCACCTTCTTTGTGCAAAAGCTTCGTGTGAAATGGGAACCAAGGAAATAAAATAAACGTCTGTCTCCAATATTCAGAACATCTGCATGAGAAAAAATTATTCAAAAAGATACCATGAATTTTTAAAATAAAATGCATCATGTAAAAATTAAGCACCTGGTCTTTTCCTTTATATTTCATTAAAAAATTCTAAATAGACTATCACCAGCTGTACATTTTACTGCATTTTATATTATGGCTGGCAAAGCAATATCGCATCCTTTCTCATCTGAGTTCCACATAAAAAATTATTTTAAAAAAAAGAGAAACAGACAAAAACAGAGCATGCCTTTTGTCAGAGGCAACAAAGAGTTAAGAATGCCACACAAACCAATAAAAGACCATAAAAATGATCCCAGAACAGATTTGATTCCAAATAGAAAGTTTGAGATAAAGGAAAAGTGATATTGTTTGATTTCTTGTTAATTTAAGCTTCCTAAAAGAAACACAAAAATTTGAATAAGAAATTTCATTTAGGCCAGCCCCCGTGGCCCAGCGATTTAGCGCCGCCTGCAGCCCGGGTGTGATCCTGGAGACCCGGGATCGAGTCCCACGTCGGGCTCCCTGCATGGAGCCTGCTTCTCCCTCTGCCTGTGTCTCTGCCTCTCTCTCTCTCTCTCTATGTCTATCATAAATAAATAAAAATAAATCTTAAAAAAAAAAGAAATTTCATTTAGCTTTGGGGAAATGATATACTTAATTTATAAGTAAAAATTGGGGAAATGGACGAAGTGAAGTTATCTTACTGGCTACTTTTTGTCATATAACCTGATGATTCGTGAACCAACCAAAAAGAACATACATGTTTAAAGCTTGGAAGAAACACTTTCTAAACTTCACAGTTGGTTGGCATATACTAGAGGGTCAATACCCATCAAGTCTTCATATTTTTAAGAGAAACTAAGAATAACTGGGGGAAGTGTTTCTAAGGTTAAGCAAGAATCATCAAGTCTCAAATGGACAGATAATCTTATGTTGGGATTAGCAATTCTAATTGTTTTACATAAATTGATTAGTCAGGGGATCTGAAAAGTTTGTCTCTTCAATTTAAAAATACTCATTCTGTGATCTTTTAAATATTAACACTGATAAAATGCTTACAGTGTAAATAATGAAGAAATCCAACCTAATGGTTCTTTTTAAATTTCTATTTGATCAGGTTTTTTGTATCTCTAGTCATGTGATAGGGACATCTGTCTCCTTTCTATGACCATTTTTGATGACTTGTCTTTCTTTAAAGATCAAGGGGAAAGTCTCAGATAACTTCAGCTTAAATCCAACTTTACCAACCATGCCTCAAAAATTCATTTATTCAACAAATATGTACTTGGCACCAAGTGCCAAGTATTGTTCTAGGTGATAAGGATTAAAAAGTAAGCAAAACAGGCATGGCCCACACCCCCTTGGCTTCATCTGTAAAATGAGAAATAGCATTGAGATAGCATCTCAATAAAAGTAGATCCCTTATCCATTCTCTCCCCATCTCATGTTAATGGAAAAATTGAAACCCATGCCAGAATGAACACCAAATAGATAAGATCCTTTAGATAAGTGACAAGTGAGTCTACTATTTGGCTTTTGGAAAATGTTTATTGCCTCTAAACAATATTGTCTGTAGTCCTACTCATATGATAAGATATGCAAATAAGATATTTTATTTTTCTCTTTTGAAAAGAAAGTTTTTGTGTTTTTAAGATAAATGTATTGTGTTCTTGGATGATAATTTATTGTTATGATTTTAACCATTTTTAACCATTAGAAAGTATATAAAAATTTTAATCAAATGCACTGTTACATGATTTCTATTCATATTCTCATCTAAAAAAATATTAGATTCTTTTCCTGCTAAACAACTTAACTATTAGTTAAAGGCTTTGAGACTTATGATGAGTTAGAAGCTGGAGGGAACCTGTGTATTTTTAAGAAATGCTATAAAACACTAAATGTTACTAAGGTCATGTTACAAAGTTCAAACATACTGCGTGTTAATTTTAAGACATATCTATGCTGCAGTTCTTAAAAATAAATTGTATGTTCTATATATAATATTTGCTTTTTAAACCAAAACCCATGGAGTAGGGAGATGAGAAAGAAGAGTAGGGATTTACCTTTTTTATAATTAGCTAGTTTTTCTCATATTTATAAAGATGAGTAAAATCATGATGTCAGTAATGTAGAACCAGAAAAGTTTTAAAGAATATAATTTTATATTCTATTTTATTGCTCATAAAATCCTAAGAAAACAGAATATGATCAATATAACAATTGCAAGGAAAATTATAATGATAATTAGCAGTATTTTCATGATTTCTTCTACTTCCTCGAAAAAAAGTAGAAACTACCTCACCTTAGTATATGTAAGGGTTAATAAAATTGCATGGGCTTTGCTGTGAATCTTCTTCAAATTAGAATTTTCTCATATGTTTGATCTTGTGAAATTTGCTAACATTTGATTTTCACATGAGTGATTAATCATTTGTTTTTCTTTTTTATTGTTCTTGCAGTGACTTTTTCTAAACTTTACTACAATCTTCCTGGAGGAAAAAATGTTTCTTAATATTTAGACTTTTAAGAATAAAGAATTTCAATTTTTTAAAAAAGAAGAATCTTAATGTCTCTGACTTACACTACAACTTCTCAGTGCCCTCTAAAAAAGGGTAAAAACATTTTCATGGAAAAAACTATTTTAGTGACCTTTTGTCCCTCTCTAAGAGGAAGAAGTCTGACAGGTAGATATATGGAGAGTTTGTTATTGTAAATTCCAGATCTTGTGATTATCTCTGACTCAACTTCTGGGGTTTTATCTGGAATTCCTGTGAAGGGTCAACAAGTGTATTACTGCCTGTCTTCACCTTCTTGTGACCCTAATTTTAAAACTACACCTTATAGGATTCAGAAGGTAGATTACAGTGCTGAATTTCAGCAAAGTTTGGAATGGGATGTATCTGAAAATATACAATTAGTTCAACAAATAAAAATATACAACTTCTTGGTATATTTATCTATACCAACTTTTGGAATTTAAAGAAAAAAGTCTAGTAACTTTCTGACTTCAATAATTTTTCAGAGCCAAATGTTCCATTGAACTATTTTCTCCCGAGGGAAATTTTTTATACTATTGCTATAATGAAATGATTTTCAGTATAGATAGATATAAATGTAGATGTATTTATATAAATACATTCTAATGGATAAAACCATGGTGAAGATTCATATTCCAGTTTTAGAAAAGAGACAAATGCAGATAAAACAACACATGTTGATGATATAAACTTGTCCAGATGTATTAGGAATGTGAAAAGAGTGATTTCTGAGTAAATTTTAAATATAAACTTAAATTCAATGGTCCCAAGCTTCCACTTGTAAAATGGATAACAAATGGTGGGAATAAATGTGTAAGAAGAAAGGAAATTAAAGATGAATAGTCAGAAAACTTCCCAGAATGAAGGTACTACAGAGCAATGCTTAAAGAGCATGGCTTCAGTATTGTATAGTGGATTCAAGACCACCTGCTGCATATGTGATCATAGGGAGGTCATTTAGCCTCTCGAAATCCATCTCTATTGGTGAAAAGGATAGAAAATTGTGCCTATCTCATTTATTGGTCTGACATGGGAATAAAATGTCACATGTTTTGCATAAAAGCCTGTGTTTTGTTAATGTCCATTTTAAATTTAACAAGTAAAATAATCAAATGATAAACAAAATCTTCCAAATATTATAGATGATCCAAAGTCTTACTATAGTCTAAGATATAAGGTCCAAATTAATCACAAATGCAGCTGTGGGATAAAATTAAATTCCTATTATTAGAAAAGGAAAAAAATTTCAAAAAAGAACCAAGCTATGAATTTAGTTTATTGTCTAAAACAGAATAATACATGGAAATCATGAGCTATGGGTGCAACCGTCTTTTGTGTCATACTTTATCCATTTGACATTGTTGAAAACTTGTGGCAAACTGAAAGTTGAGAACATTTGAAAATTAAAGCCACAAAAAATTAAAGGCCTGCAAGAATAATGATTAGGTGAGATAAAGAGATCTAGCACATTTGATGTTTTTCGCTGTTTCTTTCAATTTGAGAAAACATTCTGCCATCTTAAACACATTTTTCCCAAACAAATAGAATTCCCACAATCACTTAAAGATAAGACTCAGAAATGAAAATCTATGAGAACATTTCCACTCATTATCATACATAAAATGTGAAAGGGAGATTTCTATCAAGTTTTGATGGCAAATTTTATGAAGCTACATCTAAATATCCCATAATGATTGTAATTCTTCTTCCACACTTAACTTTTCCAGTCATTTTGGTCCAAATGATTGTTAATACCCTTGTAATCTTAAAAAAAATCAGTCAATATAGTTAAAAGAAAATATACTTTTAGAAATAATCACAAAGAACTCATGGCAATGTGCATTATGCTGGGTGAGCTTGTCATTTGATTGCTCCTGCCTAGTCTGAAATTAAATATTCTTGACCTGTTTGCGTGATCTTTCTTATATTGCTATCCTAAACTGTTTATCTACACATTTTATTTTTATTATGTTTATTCCATCTTTCAAATATTTATAGCCAAATCTTTTGTAGGTATCTTGATGAAGTCACCTCATCATCTGTCTATGAATATATTTAGACAAAATAACAGGCAGTCAAAAATATTTTTTGGTATCTCTGATTCATTGTATACTGCTGATAATCAAGTATATTGCCCTATCAACATAAAATAGAATTTCAATGATCACTTAATTAAGGTATATTTTCTATGACAACTAGGACCCAACTAAGACTAATATCTTTATTTTGCCGTTTCAATTCTAGATTGGTTAGTCCATTCAACCTACCCCCAGTGTTACAGTAAGACATTGTATATAGGCCTCAAAATATCAAATAAATCATGATTTATACATTTCTTTAATTGTAACCAAATATTAAATATTCATAAATAAGAGTATATGTAATATACATAACTAGTTTAAAGAATAGTAATAAAATGAATACCAGTGTTCCCACGAACCAGTTTATGTAGTTGGGACATTATAGGCATCTCTAAAGCTTCCTACTTTGTCACCCTTGCTTGTAATTCCCATCCCCCTACGGAGATAACCAATAAATTTTGTACTATGTATTCTATTTTCTTTTATGGGTTTTGCCCCATATATCTATATACTTATACAACCTGTTCCTTTTGGCCTGAATTTGAACTTAAGATAAATAAAATCATGCTGAAGAAACTCATCTGTGACATGATTTAACACTCAACATTGCATTTTGTAACATGCTTGTGTCTGTAATTGTCATCATTCAATCTTAATATGATTCCATTGTTTGCATATATCAAAATTTATTCATGTACCACTAATGAACATGCTGAGAGTTATATTCTTGTCTGAGCCTCCTATTATAATATCAGAGTGACTCTAGGAGCTCCGTTACTAGATCAGAGGGATGTGCATTTTTTTGGACATTACATGGAAAAGGCAAATTAATTTCTAAAATATACTAACTTAAAATTTCCATGGCAGTATGTTAAAGTTTGCATTGTTCTTCATATCTGAAAATATATGGTTTTTTCAGACTTTTAAATTTATATCTGGTAAGTATATCATTGGGCCTTTACCTGATGTTTTCATAATAACTAATGAGCTTAAGCATCTTTTCATATGTTTATTAAAATTTGTTTTCCTTTTAAGAAATAACTGTTCATAACATTTTCCTTCACTGGATTGTTGGATTATCTATTTTTTCTTTGTTTCATGAAAACATATATACAATCATACTAATCCCATTTTTCACTTGTTTTCTAACCTTTTCCAATGAACAGAAATTCTTAATTTTAATGTAGGCAAAAATATCAACTTTCTTATTTTATGTTTGTGGCTTTTTTAATATTAAGAAATCATCCTTTACCTCAAGCACATGAAGATATTCTCTATGATTGATGCTAGAAGTTTGAAGAGCTGATTTTCAAAGTTAAGTTCCTGTCCATCTAGAATTGACTTTTCTGCATACTGTGAGCTTTGAATCTAATATCCATTTATTTATTTAATAAGCCAACCTTTTCCCAATGCGAACTCTGTTCTGTATCAAATCTGAATATATACACTGGTTAATTTCTGGGTTCTCTAATCTGGTCATCCATTCCTGCACAAACATCAAACTATCTTATTATAGGTTCAATTTAAGTCTTGACATGTGGTGGAGCTTAGGTTTAACAAACCAGAGACACTGCTCAGAGATAGGCAGAATGTTATCATCCTTTTTATTTCTAGGGATGCTTACCATACAATGTACTTCATCTTCTTTCAATAAAGCTATCTGCACTTTATTTTGTTTAGGATGTGCGTGGTATCTTTCCTTCTAACCTTTCATTTTGAACCTTTCTTCATCTTTATATTTTAGTTGTGGCTCACAAAAAACACATAGCAAGATTTTCTTCTTATTTCAATTCTGATAATGTTTCAGAAAGTATTTTGTCTATTTATATTTGTTGTAATGTTTGTACAAAATATTTAGAATTGTTTCCATCAACTTTTTTTTTCTGTTACTACATTCCCCTCTACTAGTTCTACAGCTCAGTCTTTTTTTTTTTTTTTAATTAATTTTTATTGGTGTTCAATTTACCAACATACAGAAAAACACCCAGTGCTCATCCCGTCAAGTGTCCTTCAGCTCAGTCTTTAATCTATATTCTTTTAGTGGTTACCCTAGATATTAGATATTAGATTTATGTCACTTAAAAGATTCTGCGTAATAGTATCATTAACTTGAACAATAATAACATATAAATTGGAAGGGAGCTAATTAATTAGATTAAAGCAGACTTAAGTCCCTGCATTATTTGGAAAGAGATTAATGTCTGTAGAACTCTACACCAGAAATGCTTTATACGTAATTTTTTACTTTTTTGTGAGACCATACAGGTAGCATGACTTGGCGCTTCAAATCATCAGTAGGAAGGAATTGTTAGAGATTCATGGAAGATTTTTTCCATTTACTCAGAGCTGAAGTATTCCCACAAACCCTTTTAGCAGAACAGTTTTATTGTTGACATTTTTTTCATTATTTGATTTTGTTGTTACTATTCTTAATCCACAGAGAACATGTTACTTTTGCAAGAATATTAGATATGACCTCCCAACTTTTGTAAACCCAACATTTTGTCTATCTCTGAGCAGTGCATTAGCTTCTTAAACCTAAAGCTCTAGCCTGGCTTCAGGCCCCTTGCTCAGCAGGGAGTCTGCTTCTTTCTCTTCCTCTGCCACTGTCCCTCCCCTTGCTTATTCTCTCTCTCTCTCTTTCTTTCTCTCAAATAAATAAATAAAATCTTTTAAAAAAATCCTAAAGCCCTAAGGAAATGTTTCTCAGACACCTAAGGTAAAGGACGAGGGTTTGGGGGGTTTTGTTTTTAATTTCCTACACTTTACAGACCATTAATTTAGTCCTTAAATTAAATACTGAAGCACTTAAAATATTGAAGCCATGTCAAATTATATAAAAGTTTCCAAACATATAATCTCTCTCAAAGATGCAGTTTCAAAACACAAGATATTTTATACAAATGAAAAATTTTTTAATAATATATTTTTTAATTTTTTTTATTTATTTATGATAGTCACCCACACAGAGAGAGAGAGAGAGAGAGGCAGAGACACAGGAAATTTTAAGCACAATAATGCTTTATGTTACCAGAAACGGAAGTTCCATGTTTCATTTTCTATTCTTGAAAAATTATTTTAGATAACTATATTGTGAAATTAATTTTAGAAATTATTTCTTTCCTGAAAATATTGTACTGATATCTGAATTTAATTAAACTCATATCTATGTTTTTTCATAATAAAATAACTAGTAACTCAAAGTTGCACTTGTTATAGAGATTAATATTTTCTTTGTCAATATACATTATAGAGGTGAAGACTTTATCTTCATGGCAATTCTTTCAGGTGTTATAACTATATCAAGTTACTTTATATACACACATAAACATAGAAACAGATTTATAAATTTAGTTGTGCTAAAAAATAATATTAATTACTCAACTGTCCCTAAATTGCTTTTAATTTAATTTATAGTATTTTCTTACGTACTATTGACTATTAAGATTGTTTTTTATTTAATAATTAAATGGAAGGGGGAAAATACGTCATAGGCAAGCAAGATTCATCATAAAAGGAAACCAGGAAGGATGAACTTTGCATCCTAAATTATATAAAATTGGAGTACCTGGGTGGCTCCTTCAGTTACGTGTCTGTCTTCAGATCAGGTCATGATCTCTGGGGTCCCGGGGTGGAGTCCTGCATCTGGTTCCCTGCTCAGTAGGGAGTCTGCTTCTCCCTCTCCCTCTGTCCTGCCCTACTGCTTGTGTGCTCTCTCTCTCTCTCTCTGCTCTCTCTTTCAATGGATAAATAAAATCTTTAAATCAATGAATTAATTAATTATATCAGAAACTGCTATATGCAAATCATGATCCTAGTATTAAATATGAGACTTCACTATATTGGGTATGTTGTTAAACAACACAAATCCAGACAAGAAATAGTTTCCTCTGACATTGTGTTTCATTGAATAAATACAGACTTACAATGTTTTCACTGTTATCAAAAGTGCAAAAATTCAATAGAAAAATTAACCTGTGAAACATGTTATCTGATAGCTAATACTGAACCTGTACTATGAAAGATGAAAGATTTTTAAGGTTATTGCTGATAATGGAAGAAAACAAAACAAGCAGAATCCCTGAATTACAGCTTTTAAATATATGATGTGAAAATAAATCTCTGATTTGAAAGAATGATTTACTAACCTGTTTCCACTCTGTGAGGAATGTATAACCTTCTCAAAAATTTTCCAACATATTTACATTTCTTTTATGTATTTGTGTTCTGGTTATTTTGAAATTATGCATTCATCATCTAATGTAGCAAAAAAAAATGAGCAATACTATGACCTTATCCAATGTGATTCACCATGGCTAATGTGGGTGGCGCTAGTGCAAATTTTTTTTTGCCAAATTTTATGTTTAACCTAATGTTTTTGAAGTCATTTGTAAGAATGACTGAAGAAAATTACCTGCTAAGTTATATTTCCACCACCAATTCATAAATAACAATTATAAAATTTTTACTAGAGCAATAAAATACGTTTCTATCAAAATATTTATATGTGCCCATTTTTATTTTTTTAAAAGATTTTACTTATTTATTCATGAGAGACACAGAGACACAGGCAGAGGGAGAAGCAGGCTCCGTGCCGGGAGCCCGATGTGGCACTGGATCCCAGGACCCTGGGGTCACAACCTGAGCCAAAGCAGATGCTCAACCACTGAACCATCCAGGCAACTCAATATGTGCCCATTTTTATTATAAGTTTTCCAAAGTCACTGATACTTTGTAGAAATCCTGGGATAATTAGTGAAGGTACCTTAGCTTCTTTTGTCCACTTAGATAACTATAAGATATGCCATTTAAAAAAAAAGATGTTTGTCTATTTATTCAGATAAACTCATAACAATATATTCAGTAAGTAGGCTTAGTATAGATACCAAATATTGTCTCATAAAATTTCATTTAGCATTCCTCATTGACCCGTTATGTTATAAAGTATATGAGAATTATACCAGTTAAAATTTGTTAACATTTCAAAGAATATATGTTAAAGTAATAACTGAAATGTTATATTCAAGAATTTTTAGGCATGTAGCTAAGACCTACTCCCATTAAATTATTTACACTAAATATTTTGTGTATTAATCCAGTGTAGAATCTATATAAAATAACTAATTATTCATTTGTATTCATTACACACAAATAGATTAAAATCATTCAGAACATTATCTCTGAGGTTTAGCTATACCCAAATTTTAAGAGAAACTTTAAAAAATTGCTAAAGGCCCTTTATAAAAATAGAAAAATCATTAAAGTTGACTTTGCCACTTTCAAATAATTTTGGAATATGTATTTAAAAAAATAATTATTTATCAGACACTTTCCATGTATTCAACAATTTAAATTCTATACCAAGACTAGCAGTTGAACTGCTCATGGCAGTTTTATTTGAAAAAGCCCAAACTGGAAATAACACAAATGTCCATCGACTGGTACATAAATAGACAAATTATGATGCACTCGTACAGTGGAATATCACTCCGCAATACAAGGAACAAACTACTGATAACACACAACAATATAAATGAATCTCAAGATAATTACATTGAGTGAACTTAACAAGACAAAAAAAAGAGTGTGTGCTGTACAATTCTATTTACACAAAATTCTAGGAGCACAAACTAATTAATAGTGACAGGAGGCAGCATAGAGACGAGAGTAAAAAGGGGTGAAAGGGTTGAACTACAAGGGGGCATGAGGAAACTGCGGGACAATAGAGATGTTCATTATTTTGAGTGCGATGATGATTTCATGGGTGTATACATAAGTTAAAACTTAAATTATATACTCTAAACATGCAGTTTATTATATGCCATTATACCTCAATAAAACTTTAACCGTAAAAATAAAAATAAATAAATTCTATATTTGTTTTAGCATACCTTACTGCCCCTCCTCCTGTTCCACCACAATTGTCTTCACACTGGAAAAAAATGTCACTGAATACCGTCACCCAAAAGAGAATTATAGGATTTGCTAAAATAATGTGTTTTCCAAATACAAATTAAGTACTTTAAATAGCTAACACTATAGGAATTTCCTATTTATAATGCACTGCCACTTATTCATTGCATTCATAATAGTAGTTCAATTTTAAAAAAAAGCCACGTATTTTTAAAATAAGAAATAATGATAAGCACCTGTTGAAGAGAAAAAAAAGGAATTTGGCATATATTCTTAGATATTTTGGCTCTCTCGAAGGCAGCAAAATCTTTCACGCTACTGAAATTTCTTGTTATTTTCTTACTATATTCCAGTGTCACCACATATTATGGGATCCATGTGGTGGTGACATCAGAAAAATTAAACTCTGGACATTTGGGCATACTGCATCCAAGCATATATTAGCAATGTAGTGACCTGACCTTTGAAAGAGGACAATTCATGTGCACATATCTCATGCCTGTCTGCCTTCCATATACTTAGCAAGATGATGATTGCTCCCAGCTAGTTGATATACTTCTATCCACTTGACTGGCTGTGGATAGGAGGCAAATGATCCATCTGGTAAGAGGTTATCTTCTTTGTAGATGTCTTACTCAATCAGAATAAGATATAGGTAATCAGAAGCAGGTATGCTACTTTATCTAGTCCTACTACTACCTGCACTGCTTTCGCTTGCTTTATATAAAAGGTCAGTACAAATATTGCCATAAAATGGCCAAGGGAATGAGTCCCTCTGACAAGCTATGTGTGTCAATGGACAGTGGAAAACCCTATCTGACAAATAAAATAAAATTATTTAAAATAATAAATCTTCATAATCTATATCTTCATAGATATCTATATCTTCATATATATCTTCATAGATAATCTATAACTATAAAGTTGGTTTAATTTCTCTCAGGAAAAGGAATCTTTTCCTCTACATACTAGATTAAGCCATATGAAATTGCCAATATGCAAACATTTAGATCTATTTATTTAATTTGAGAGCGAGCGAGAGCGAGAAAGAGAGTGAGAGAGAGCAAGCAGGAAGGGGCAGAGGGAGAGAATCTTCAAGCAGACTCCCTGCTGAGCATGGAGCCCGACACAGGGCTCTATCCCACCACCAATAAGATCATGACCCTAGCCGAAACCTAGAGTTGGATGTTAAACTGACTGAGCCACCCAACACTCCTATGCAAACATTTTTGATCCATAATGCTGATTTCTTACCATTCAACCTACTATATCCTATAAACTAGTATAGAATTTAGAGGAAAAAATTGTTATCTCCATTTTTGTTTCAGATTTATGTTATTGAAATTTCTCCCTGGTGGCCTACATCTGTGCCTGAATTTCCAGAAACATTTTTAAAATGTCTAATGTAGCAGAACTACTATAGCATTTTCTATTAACACTAGTGGGTTTCCAAGGTATGATGCAAGTCCTGTTTAGGAGATAAAGTGGTACACTAATGAACCCAAGAGCTACTAGCAAATATGTAGCTAGCATTCCAAACCAGCATGCCTTAATGGATAATAATACCTAAAACGATTACATTTACTTAAGTTTTAAAAAGTGACTCAATGAGCACTTCTCAGCCTTTTGGCTAAGATCAAGTAAAAAAAGTGATTCAGGGGATCCCTGGGTGGGTCAGCGGTTTCGCACCTGCCTTTGGCCCAGGGCGGATCCTGGAGTCCCGGGATTCATGGAGCCTGCTTCTCCCTCTACCTGTGTCTCTGCCTCTCTCTCTCTCTCTCTCTCTCTCTGTCTATCATAAATAAATAAAAATAAATCCTTAAAAAAATAAAGAGAGAAAGAAAGAAAGAAAGAAAGAAAGAAAGAAAGAAAGAAAGATTAAAAAATTGATTTAATGAAAAAAACTAAGTAGATAAAAATACAGATGGTATTCAATACATATGGATGACAAAAGTATGAGAAGTATTGGTCTACATGACCACAAATTTCCATATGTTACTATACATTGTTGATATTCCCAAATTTCTCCAGGGAAGATAAAAGAACTTATATTTGAATGTACTATATAACATTGTCATTGTTGTTAATGAAAACCAGACAAATATTAACAATTTCATATGGTTCAATCTTAATGTATCTCTGTGACCACATAGCCTTCAATCTCTAAAAGGTATTAAGAAAAGGTTAAATTTTAATTGAAAGAATGGATTCAACACAAAGGCTTTGGGTTTTTATGTCTCATATAAATATAAAATATATCTATCAACAAGTTTAAGAAAACTTGCCTATAAACAAATGCCAATTGACATATCAGGATAAGAAGTCAACATGCTTAACTCATGTATAAATGTTACAGACACATAGATTCATATTACACAGCACTCTTCCCTGAGAGCCACACAAAAATAAAGGATTATCTCTCTTATGAACTCACACGTTTGTTGACCTACATGCAAATTGGATCAAGATCAAGGATAAATTTATTCTTCTATTTCCTCCAAAGAAATGGAGTCTAATGAATTAACAAAGGTGAATAAAAACCCTCAGCCTAATACGTCCCTCCTTCTAGAATAACATAATTAGGAGCAAACTGTGGAAATCCAATAAACACCATAAATGGACTAAATCAAGCATATTTCCACCCCCTTGAAATTTTACTCACTTTAGGCACTAAGCACAAACCAATGTAAGGATGTAAAACATTTTACTTTAACAGACTAAATTTAAAAATTCGCTTTGTAAACTTCATCAGCATTCAAATATCCCAAACTTTCTTAGATCTTTCATTAGTTCCTTGTAAAAAGAAAAAAAAAGAGTGTGTATTAATAATCTCCTCAACAAGCAATTCGAAATCTATAACTCTTTGGACGTTACCTGTCATAGTGAAGAGGGATAGGTATGCAGGGCAGAGGGAATGCTGAAGGATTGCCAGTCAGTAACAAATCAATAGCTTTTGACATACATTTCACTATCATATGGTTTCTACTCTTGTTTCCTACACTCCATCTATCATACCCTTCTGGTGTAGAATATCTAGCTATGAAACCAGGGACATGAAGAACTTAAGAAAAGACATCTGTATTTAGAAACTTTTGTAGGGAAAAAAAAAAAAAAAAGAAACTTTTGTAGGGCAACCATATAGAAATATTCTATAAACAGACATGAATGTTCTTGTGATTTCTGAATACACAAATGATGGTATAGTTTAGAAAACCTTACAAATTTCAATTTAACTACAAGAGAAGAATACTTGCACTCTTATGCCCTGAGAACATTCCATTCCAAATCTAATGTCTGAATTTAGTAGCCAGGGCTAGTGGAATAAAATTCAAAAAGCTCAAAATAATTAAAGTGGCCAGATAATCCACAAGATTCCTAGTTAAATTTGAATTGCAGGTAAATAACAAATTTTTTTTAGCATAAATAGATCCAGAATATCTCATGGAAGCCCTTATACTAAAATATTTTTTAGAGTTTATCTGAATTTTAAATGTAACCAGACATCCATTTGTATCCTAAATCTGGCAACCTTAGAAATAATGTATGTGGAAAAGGAAAACAAAATCTTTTTACTGAACAATCCAGAGAACAAAGAGTAGAAGTAGAATAAGTAGAAGTGGTCAAAGAGTTAGAAGTTTTGATTGCTCCAAAGCTAACGAAGGTCTTAAAAGCTTTTTCCAAGAGGTTCCCACTGACTTCCCCATGTCTAGAAATAGTTGGCTATCTTGTCTCCTGCCATGTGTTTTCTTTGGTATTGGCTATAGATTTCATTGGTTCTTTCTCAGATGTAGAATATCGTCATAAGTTTGCTTTCATCACTTAGTTTTAAAATTATGTACAGATTTGTATGTTATCTTGAAGCCAATGAAGACCAACATAAAAAAATACTGCTACAGTCAAACAAAATAATTAATTATAAGGTTAGAAGATAATATACTTTTGCTAATTACTCACAGCTTGGTGCCCATTTTTTCACGGCCGCCAACAACTGCATGTTTTTAATCTCCATAATAACAATAATGGCATACATCATTAACTCTATTTTATTCTTTTTAAATTTTTTATAATACCAATAACAAAGATCATTAACCTCTGTTCTGTTTAACATCTAATCAGCCATTTTAGTTAAATAAATATGATAGAAAACATTAAATATCACTTTGCTAAGCTACACTGGCTCTCAGGAGGGGAATTCTTCCTAATGCATTATATTAACATCAGTTTACTCCACAAGTGTCAAACCATGAATGGTAACAAGGAAACAGATAAAGAATAATTTATGGCTTTAATCAAATTACTCTAAAACTATCTTTGTCAAAGTTGTTTTAAATCTTATTTGTATAATTGCATTGTGTTTATGAAGTTATTTTCTGAAGCTATTTACAGGACAGAGCTGCCCTGTTACTGAGACATTGTCAGACAATTGCATTGGGGATAACCAAGATAGAGCCAACGCAGTTTTGAAGGGAATTTCTGAGAATAAATATTTTCTGATACATGCAAACCTGTGTGGTGTTGTTGGTCTTGGTAATGGTTACTTTATATCAAGTTTCTTATTAAGGGCAATGTACCTGCTTGCCATAGGATTTTTATGAATTTATTACCTGAATCAGTATTTCACGTAATCAGTGAATCAAAAAAAAACCGAAAATGGTAAATGAGGTCCCTAATTTAAAAATATTCAAAAAAAAATAAAAAATAAAAAAAAATAAAAATATTCAGCAAAGCCTTCTCCAACGTTGTAACTAAGTGGGCATTTATCTACAAACCAGTGCTTATCAGCTTCTTTATGAGAATAAGCCATGCCGCTCTATCTACCTGCTTTGTCAGACTTGTTTTGGGAGATCAGTGTAAAAAAAAAAAAAAAAAGACAGATCAGAAGCACAGATAAGGAGAAAGTAGTGGGGTGGAGGGATGACATGATAAAAATTTTATATATGGTATGTAGTATCAAGGGAGAGAGAAAGAGAAACCTCTTACTCAAGGCTTTTAAGGCATATTAATACTGTATCTTAATAAATAGTAGTTCTTGTAAAATATCTTTAGGCCTCTCCCCAATTTCTATGGCCAGAATTACAGATTAGCATATTTTTTAATAAAGCATACAAAGATATTATGCTACACTGATTTAACAGCTGAGGGGGAAATGTGCTATCTCATCCACATACATTTTAGCATCCTAATTTCCTATCATATGCACATCCCAGAAAACAATGTAGGTGGTTTTTATCAAACACATTACATTATATATTTCTTAAACACCCATGATCCAGTCCCATCTATGATGCTTCTGTCCAATGTATCTCTCCATCAGAGAGAGGACAGTAACTAAGGAAGAAAAGAAAGGCGCTCCTATTGGGGCAGAAAGAGGAAGGTATAGTGGGCTACTTTCCATCTGGCTATGATATCTCACATTGTGTTCTGTACATAAAAATACAGATGGCCATACAGCTTCACCCACCCTCCATTTTTTGATTTCACATTAGTTAACCTTCTTTCCAAACGCAGTACTATGTTTGGGTTTGGGATGCCACAGGCACAAGACAGAAAACATAGGAGTCAGAAACCAGATTTGAAAACGGTTTTGGACAGAAACACGGCCTAAGAGGAGAAGCAAAAAGATATCAAGCAATTATCTGACTTATGCACTTTTGCCTGAGTACATGTAAGTCTCTGCTATTGTTTCCCAAAGAAAAATGAACATGACTTAATAATTAGAGAAGAGACAGACTTCTCTTTGATTTATGATTCCTTGGCAAATTCCCCGAGCCCATCCCACAGCCAGCAGCAGTGTCTCAGTTCCCCTTCCCCTGGATACATCGGAGAGGTGGCCTGGTGAGTAAGACCCCCCCAGCAGGACAGTAGATGGGATGCAGGACTTGAAAGCACTGGGCTGTGGCCGACACTGACAGGGTTTTGTTTTCTCCTTCCTTAACGGACCCCGTGTATTGCTTCTTTAATGCCAGTGACTGAATGTCTCCCATTCTTCTTGAACCCAATCCTTCCACTGAAAATTATATTCTCTATGACATTACTTCCATTCTCACTGCCCCATACATACTTAGAGATCCTCTACTTGATGTAGTACATTCTCTAAGACTGGTGGTAGAATGCTCTGAATGGGTTTTGATAAGATAGTACATGCAGGTATCTTATCTTGACTAGTCACGGACCTGGGTACTGACAAGACTGAGTGTGAGTGGGGAAAAAAACAAACAAACAAACAAACCACCTTTGACTTTTCTGTGCAATGATATCCAAAGGAAAGAAAGCCTTTCTGAGTTTGCCTATGCCTTCTTCTAGCTAAAAGTGCTGGTTCCCTAGCTCCCGGTGCAAAACACTGTTGATTTAAGACACTAAATGAGTTATACTGTCATAGGAGATTTGTAGACATTTCACACTGTCTTTCAAATAATTTATCACTAGTACACAGTTCAAGGGGAAAAAAAATGATTAAAATTTAGATTCACCGTAAATTAAAAAGTGATTGCTTTGGTTGTAGCACATTAGAATATCAGAACACAGTAACTATTTGTATTTTAAAATATGAAGCATCAATGCCAAGCAATATCTTTACATAACTCTTGGGTTTGATAGGATGGGCTTTGGTCTAAGAAGGTATACATTGTAAGTAAAAAATATCACTATGTAGATATATATTTATATGAATATTAGATATATATATATCACAATAAGTGTCTTGAATGGACACATACAAAAAATACATTCTTCTGATTCAAAGTATTATTGCTATACTGGTACTATAATGGTGGGTTTATTATTTAGCAGTAATAAAAATGCACCATTTTAAGACTAGTATTATCAACTGTACCCCTGATATTTAGCATTTTAATTTCAAAAAAAACTGAAATCTGTTCTCATCTCAAGCAAAATGTTATATACTGGGTCAAGAATACAAGATGAGAACTGACAAATTTATCATAAACTTCCAGGCCATCTTGAATCTTCCACCATTGGTCAAGAATCAACCCATAAACCACATCTTCAAACTTTTTCAGGAATCTGCTCCAAGACTACTGTTTTTCTTAAAGGATAGCCTAAATTCTTCCTCAGGGAAGTTAAACCTCTTCCTTGAAAAATATTATTTAAAAGAACGCAACTAGGCTTTACACTCCTGTACTTTTAGAAAGACCCATACAAATTTTCTGTTTTTATAGGTCAAAAAAAGTGGTCAAGTATTTGCAATTTCATATAGTTCAATCTAGTGTTACCCTAGATAGTTTTAATGTTCCTTATAAAAGTCATTTGTGAGACAAATAAGTTAAAGTCGAATTTTCCTGTATTCCTTCATTAAGCTTAAAATAGAAAATGTGACTCTTTCAATAGCAGATGAAAGACAAAATCCAGTATCAGGCTATTTTCAAACCACCAAAATTGTGTATTCTGTGCTACAAAATTTTCTGAGACAGTAGTTGATACCTACACTCAATGTTTTACTGAACATATTGCTCTGGAAGCAGTTATAAGAACCTGAAAAGACTTATAAACTAAAAATAATACCACTCTTCTACTTTTCTTCCTTTTTTGCTTTTGGAAAATATTTCTTTTGGGCTATAGAGTTATTTGCTTTGAAAAATGTCTTTTATGTTAACTACAATGGGTATGCTATAATTAATGAATAAAGAATTTTTAACCCCAGTTTTAATATCCAATCTAGTAAATATCAATGGATCTGACCTACAAAAGTCAAAGCTCTGTGGGGTTTTCCATCATTTTTAAGAGTATAAAATGTCTCTGGGACCAAAAAGTTTGAGAACCACCGGATTAATTAAAAAGATAAATCAGGAAAAGAGAAGGGAAACAATACACGCAAGACATTTTATAAATCAAACTATTTATTTGGTCCTAAGGGAGCCTAGCCTAGACCTGCTTCTAATAAGGGAGTATCTGACTAGAAGAATATCTGAGGACCTCATCTCATTATTCACTTGGGGTGGGGTTAGGAGGGGAGTCTGGGGCGAGGACAGAGATTTCCATAGGCATATGTCTGCATCTGATCCCATGTAATTTTTTTTTTTTTTTAGTACTCACAGGTGCTCCAGAGAAACCTCTGGGCAAGAACAATGCTAGAGATTAATATGGCACCACAACAGGTATTCTCTTGCATGACTCATTGATTTTAGATATAATTTCAAGGGTCATCAGGCTTTTTTTCCCCCTTATCATAACAATCTTGAGACATTAAGAAAAACAGAGGTGTTTTACTCTCAGTTTACAGATAAGGAAACAAAGAGGGTTTCAGGGTTTCACCCTAAGGCACACAGATTGTGTTGGGGCAGGTTGTGGAATTTAAGGAAGCTGCTTCCCAGCACGGGGCTTTATCTGTTAGGTGTGCGTCTGTCTGTAACACTGCTTTTTTAGCACTAGAAATTTGTTTTCAAGTGAAATCTTACTCAGAAGCTTGTTATAGAGTGCAAGAAAGAGAGCTCGGGAGGGGGAAGGGAAACTGCCACCTAGAGTCCCACCTACCCATTTTGCTTCCATTTTGCCAGTTCTTTCCCTTTGCTTTCTCTGTGCCTGTCCGTCTTCCTATCTTGGGAAACGGGGCTACTCCAGACCTTTTCATTGTTAGTTTTTCCCTTTATGCCAAATCCTGCCTCCATTACTCTGCCTTCCTGACCATCTACTTAATACATTTACCTCATTTCTTCAAATACGCATGTATTCTCATAAAATATGAAGCAGTGTTTTTTTGTTTTTTGGGGTTTTTTTTTTTGAGCTTATGTGTTTAAATTACACAAATAGTGTTATGCTATGAACCATATTCTGCTTCTTACTTTTGTCCTATTAATGCTATTCTTAAAAATCTGCCCAGATTTTTAGTGTTACATCTGTCTGGTTCCTGTTTATGCACATATGGATCTACAGTATATATTAATGTATCATATTTTACTTACGTATTTTATTGATTAATCCAACTCCATCAAAAAAAAACTAAACTGACAGACTCAAATTTTTTTGACATATCACCTTGAGGTTAAGCGGGAGAATTTCTTTGGGATAGCAATGGGGTTTTTGAGTACACAGACATAATCTTACCAAATGCTGCCCAACTGTCCTGCAGAATGGCCCTCCCATCACAGATCAAGAGAATTCCTCACTGTTCACTCAAACTTGCCTTTTTCTATAATATTCCATATGCTGGTGAGTGTTAGGTATCATATCCTAATTAACATTTCTCTGATAACTATTGATATTGAGCATTTCTTCTAACATCTGCCAGATTTTGAGTTTTGTCTGTCGAATTGTATATAACTTCTGTGCATTTTCCTACTGGATCTTATGCCTTTTTATTGGGGATTTCCAGGGGGTTTTTTCCTACTGTAAATATGAACTCCTTGTAAGTTTTAGATGTTTCAAATATCTTGGCCCAGGATGTGAACTTTGTTTATTGTCTTTCAGTAGGAATCCCTTCATTTTGATTGTAACATTTATCTCTGTCTATTTTTTTGACTTTTGGATTCTTATTTTTGAATCTTATGTAACAGATTATTTTTGTTAATCTCTAGGTCACAAAGATATCCTCATAGATTTTATTCTTTGTTTTATAGTTTAACCATTTACATTTACATCTTTCATTAATGTGGCATCCACCTATCTATATGGTGTAAGGAAGGAATCCAGCTTTAATTTTCTGCATTTAATGAGCTAATTTCCTGAACACCAGATGTTTATCTTTTCTTTGTGAGGCCTCATTTATCATGTATCATATATTTTAATCTGATCCATGTTTCTATGTTTAATTAGCAAATTTTTCCATTTACCCTGACATTAGAACATTTCTCCCCTATTTAATATTTCATATTTCATGTTTATTTCTTATTATTTTGGAGGTTTTCTTTTTATTCTCTTTCCCTTTCTATTAGCTAATACAAAATTTCTTCTAGCCTTACAATCATGCACTCACTCTCTTATTCTGGTCCTTGGTCATTGTATTCTGTTTATCTTTCTCTAACAATCTCTTAGATGTACCTATATCCTTACTTCCTTCCCTTAATAAGACATACACTTGGTCTCCGCCTTCCTCCCCCCACTTTGAAATGGCATGTCTAGATTTTTAATTCTATATTGCTCAGACATTATCTTTGTTTGCTTTATTTGTAATGCCCTTTTTAAAAAGATAAAATTAGCATTTAGTAAGCTATTCACTCATACTCTTCCTTTCCACTTAATCTTGTTGCTACCTCCTATATTTATTTCTCTTATTGGAAGACAAATAATGTCTTTGTGGGATATATTTTCAAATTTCTTGTATGCACGAGAATGTTTCTTACACCTCTACATTTAAATGAGAGTTTAACTGGATTTTTTAATGCAGTTTTAAAAATTATTTAACTTCAACCTTTAAAGTAAGGGCCCCTCTGTCTTTGTGTCCCTTTATTTAGCTCTTTCTATCACTTGCCTCTGAGAGCCTAATTGACCTATAGCGACAGGAGAAAACAAAGGGCGAGGAAGGCTGGGCAGAAGGGGACAGCACACTGGTATGTAAGGAACACAGACTTCAGAAGCACAGACGCTTGGATTTGAGTTGAACATGACAGAGCATTACCAGAAAAGAATTTTAAAAAATCCACAAACTAGGGCAGTGACCCAAGGTTTGTTAACACAGGAAAAATAAATCCCCCAGTTTTTCAATATGTTATGGTAATCCATGAATCTCCTCACTATATTCATGAGTTCCATCCAGGAATCCATGTAAGTTTCAGGAGTTGATGACCAGATCCTAGTGTTTCACATGACTTATTATACCTAGGGATTTTTAGGGCAGAAAAAAGGTGAAAAAAATATGTGTACCAAAATTAAGGAAGGTTTCACCATGTTTTCGTTATTTAGTCAATTAATACGAATTTTGACATTTTGTTGCATTTATTGCACATAATTGTCAATACCAGCTTCTCACTGAAGATCATAGCTTTATCATTTTGAGACACTTTATATTTGATTCAATGCTGTCTGATATTAATTATTATGGTGCTTCCTGGTTTGTTTATGCTTGCATTTGTCTGTTGCCTCTTTGCTTATCCTTTTCCTTTCAACCTTTCTCAGTCTCTTAGATGTAAATGCGTCTTTTATATATCAATATGTCAAGAAACATGTCAAAATCTGTGAATACAGTGATGAACCCACTAGACATATGTCCACCCTCATGGACCCTCCATTCTCCAGGGACAGCAGACATGAAAGCATGTACCACTCCTCACCCAGAAACCAGAACAGTGTGTAGCACATAAGAAGGTAGGAATAAATATACATGGACTAAATGAACTTATTTTTTAAAAATCAATTACTAAGGAGATGAAACTTGATCCACAAAAAAAATCTGCATTTGGATGTTTGTGGCAACTGTATTCAAAACTACCAAAACTCAGCAGCAACCTACTCATCCTTCCAGAAGTGAGTAGATAAATAACCTGTGGCATATCAAGACAATAGAACATTACTCAGCACTAGGAAGAAATAAGCTATCAAGCCATGAAAAGACATGGAGTAAAATTAATGCATATTACTAAGTGAAGGAAATCAACCCAAAAAGGCTACATATTGTATGATTTCAACTATATGACATTCTGGAAAAGACAAAACTATGAAGACAGTGAAAATATCAGTGGTTGGAGATGGGTAAGAAGGTGGCACAGGTGAACAGGCAGTTTTAAGTCAGAGAAAATACTATTCTGAGTAATACTGTAATAGTAGACACAAGTCATTACACATTTGTCCAAACCCATAGAATGTACACACCAAGAGTGAATCAGAAATAAACCACGAACTTTGGGAGCTAATGATAGGTCAATGTGGGTTCATTAAGTGTCACAAACATATCACTCTGGTTGACAATGGGAGGGGCTATGCATGTGTGGGGACAAGGAGGTTATGAGAAATCTCTGTACCTTCCTCTTAGTTTTGTTGTGAACCAAAAACTGCTCTTTCTAAAAAAGTGAAGTCTTAATCAAACAAACAATAATTAGTTCATCAAAACCTTGCTAAATTCTTTGAAGGAGAATTATACAAGACTAAAGGAACATTTAAGAGAGAGATCTAATCTAGGGATAAGAATATTCCCCCAATAAGTGGCTCTTGCTCAAGGATGCCAGACAATAAATCAAGAAAAGCGTATTTCAGAAAAATGGAACAGAATATTTTTCTATTTTATTTTGGCTATATTTAACACTTAGCTATATGTAACATTTATAAAGCAGGAAAATATATGAAGTGGAACAAGTGCTATAAATAAAAATTTCTGGCTACTCTGAGGGCATATAATAAAGAGAACAAGGCAAGGGTAGGCAATCAGGAAGAGGCTCCCCCCAAAATTGTATAAACATAAAACGCATAAATAGAGGTTTATAAACAAAGTAGAAGATCTTTTCATCATCTCTAAAATGAGATTTCCAGAGTTGCTATGAAAATTAGAGAATGATTAAATGGCTTTAAATCCAGTTTCAAATAAGACAATAATCACATAAAAAAATAAGTAAGGATCTTAGCACAATGTCTACTATATACTAGGCATTCAATAAATAATGGTTATTGTTTTGTTGTTACTATAAGTAGTTAAGTTAAAATGTAGCTTCTTCTATAAAATGTGGTAATATCTATCTTCTAAGATTCTTTGGAGAATTAAATTTTTAATGTGTGTAAAGCATATATTTGTTTTTAGAATTTAGTAGGCATCAAAATTATCACATTTCATAGATAAAAGTACATAAATAGATTTTAGATAGGTCTACAGACAGTCACAGATGGATATTGGTAGCTTAAGGAAATTTAATGGGATGGAGAGATGAGTTGACATTTGGGAATGTAAGGTGTTTCTGGAAAAGCGTCCAGAAAAAACAAGGAACCATCAAATTAGGAAGAAACAGAATGAGCAACTAAAGAGGACCTATAGTGTCCATAGCAAGGACTCCCCACAAGGATATTGTCACTCTAACGGAGCCACAGGGCTTCTCAGCACTTAAAAATCAAAAACCAAAGGAATTCATCATTATTGAAGCCAGGGAACTAACAGAAATGAAGTAAAATTTAGTTACCTATAATATTATCACTGGACTGAAAAAGATCTCAAGTTCATGAAGAGAGTAGACTGTCCACTTTGTAGTTTGTATAGCAGCTGAAAACACTGATTTTGTCTCCAATCTCAATTCTTGAGAGCAACTCTGGGTATCATGTATGGGACATTTAACACTCGAAAAATTAGGTAAACTCTCCATACTTCCTAAGGTTGGCCATTCATATCAAGATGAATAGAGGGTTTTTCCAGCTCAAAAATTAGGACTTGGAAGATTTATAAAGGTAAAGTATAAGAGATATCAAAGAGGCAAAAAATGAAGAAATAATTAAGCTGCTGGTCAGAATTTGTTCTTGGTATTTCTTACGAAGATAAAGAGTAGAGGGAAAACCAGGAGGAATCATCTGTTACTGAAGCCCTTTGATAGATTTCCTGATGGGTGGGAGAAAGGGTGAACCTAGAAAAAAAAAGGAAGAAACGGCCTGTCTCCATAGAAGAAGAGGCGGTAAACACTTGAGCTAAACGTTCCTGTAATCAGTTCTTATTGAAAAGGTGAATCAGATGGTCTAACTGAAGTAAACAATAAGGACCCTAAAGTGCACAAACATTGTGGAATTATGAATAAAAATCTGAGTAGGCGTGTCTGTTTTTATGGCAACATCTCTATGGACAATGTCAGAGATAAAGCAAAACTGGTGGATACCATAAGCCTCTGAAAACGATTGCTTAGGGTTTGTTGCACACATACACTGAGAAAATAAAATGCTTCTTGGATTTTACTGGTTCAATCTATCCAAAATCATAAGTATGTAATTAGGTATGTTTCAGGATATTACATTT
The DNA here is from genome assembly GCF_048418805.1 of Vulpes vulpes. Taxonomy (NCBI): domain Eukaryota; kingdom Metazoa; phylum Chordata; class Mammalia; order Carnivora; family Canidae; genus Vulpes; species Vulpes vulpes. Next base: position 43,733,970 of record NC_132794.1, read on the forward strand.
TAGAATAGCATCCTTATTTCATTTGCCTAACCTCTTATTGCCTCCAAATCAATTATCTGTGCACCTGACTTGGGCAATATATAACCTCATGTTTTCTTCTTGTCTTCTGTAAACAGAATGACAAAGGAAACGACTGGGCACCACCAATTAAATATTAACTAAACATTTCAAAGGTAAAGAGTTTTGTTCAACGTGAACACAATCTTTTCTTGGAAGCAACATATATTCAAAAAAGCAAGAGCATATCCAAATTCAAAATAAGTTCTATTAAAGTAGACTGCTAAGGTGATTATCAAGATGACTCAGGGATGAATCTCACTTTCAACATTATGCTCAAGTGCAAAGACATTCTCATCCTAAATCAGGTGCAGCATTGTCCCAATTTTTTCATTGTACCCCAAGCACCAGAAACTTGGTAAGAAATGGATTAAAAATTGAACGAAAGTGTATGTGCATATTTGATATAACATATAAAGAGGGTTGCTTGAACTTGATTACAGGGTCAAGTTAAAGAGGAAAAAAAAATGTCATAAATCCCCAGTGTTTACTTAAGTTCTACAATAATATTACTTATGATTTTCCCAATGCAAAAAATTCCACATATGGAACAAGCATTTGTGGGTATACCAACTGTATGCCTGGGACTGAAGTATAAACATTGGGTATGAAAAAAAAAACCTGCAAAATTCAGTTTCTATTGTTAAAGAAAACCACAGGCCCAAAATGGCATCACTTAAGCCAAGTCACCAAATCTAGACCTAATACCCAAGCTACTGTCAGTTTCAACCTTTCCCACCAGTCTTAACAGGTAAGTCAAGGATATTCTGCTCAGGGCCAGTGAGGTAATCTGTTACATGGGTCTTCTCCATCCCTCAAAGCAAGAGGAGGTCATCTGTGTATTAAAACCTCCTTGTCCTTCTTCCCCTTTTGCTAATAACTTCCTTGCCTTCCTTTCCTTCCTATAAAAACCTTGCAGTTTGTACAACTCCCTGCAGTTTTCTCCTACTTGCTACATGGGGTGCTGCCTGGATCACAAATCACTCAATAAAGCCAATCAGACCTTCAAATTTACTTGATTTAATTTTGTTTTTTCAAACTACCCTTGACAAATATTATCGGTAAGCAATTGCATTCAGCTACTATTAACAGAGATGCACCTAACATGGGTGAACAGCCCAAAGATGGTAGTTTCTGAAGTTACCAGGGCCTTGGGCTTCTCTGATCTTTCCCTTTATTATCCTTAATCCTCAAGATCACAATCTAGATGTTGGAGCACTGGCAAGAAGGAAGTATTGGCAGCAAGACCACACCCCTCCCTATTTAAGGAGCTTTCCTCTCTGCCCCCTACAATGACTACCATATGAAACAGGGCAACATCTAGCTCCAGGAAACCTGACAGCCTTTTTATTAAAAGATGAAAATGGATATCAGGTAGGCAATGAAAAGGCTCTGCCATAAGTAGCAAAAACATCATTGACAATATGGCATGATGAGTATGTCAGTGCTGGCTTTTCAGTGTTAAGTTTTATGAGAAGTTAGTTGAGCGTAGGAATCCTTTGTAGAAAAATTAACAGGCATCTCGAAGTGATCAGGGAGCCAGTTACACTCAGGGAAGGTAAAGAATCTTAGGGACATCTAGGTGGCTCCAGGGTTGAGCGTCTGCCTTTGGCTCAGAGCGTGACCCCAGGGTCCTGGGATCGAGTCCCACATCAGGCTCCCTGCATGGAGCCTGCTTCTCCCTCTGCCTAGGTCTCTGCCTTTCTCACGAATAAATAAAATCTTTTTTTTTTTTTTTAAAGGAGGTCAGTATGGTTAAAGAGTAGATGCTTAGGAAAGGAGTAGATGAGGTTAAGGCTGGTCATCTTTTTATAGACAATATAGCACCAAGGTTAAAGCTCAGACTCTAGTGTCAAGATGCCTGCATGACCTTGAGAAATTAGTCAAATACCTTGTGTCTTACGTGTGAAATGGGGATAAAAATCATACCTACTTTCATTGGGCTGTTACGAGTATTAACAAATAAAACAAGAGAAACCCTTAGAAAACATGCTAAAATACAATCACTGTTCAATAAATAGTGTATTTCCTGCTGGCAGTGTGTGAATGGTCTTGCATGTCTCTGCACAAGGAACACCAATGCCATTAGCAAGGTGACTCTGACTCACCAAAGGGTCTGGCTAACGAGATGTGTTTCCTAAGAAGATAACATAGTCTGATGTGGTAAGATTCAAACTGTGGTCAAGGAGGTTCAGAGGACATTTCATAAGAAATGTGAGACTCTAAACTAAGTAAAGGAAATAGGCTACATTTTAGATTTTTTATAATATTACCAAATTGCTGGTTGGAATACTAATAATTTCGAACTACCACCAAGATGTGAGTGACATCTCAAAAAAACTTAATGAGCATGTTCATCTTTTCCTTAAATGTTTGCCAATGTATTAAGTGAAATGATGTGCTTTTGTTTGAAATTCTTTAATATTTAATTTTTCCATGCGTTTATTGGCTTTCTATTTCCTGTGTATGTTTATTGGTTTATATCATTTTCCATTTATGTGTTTAAAACAATGCTTCTCCTACTATTCCAATGAGCATTTCATATACAAATATCTTTAACTACTTGCATGCCCTATTAGTTTCCAAAATTAAAGGCTGCATGGGGGAAAGGTCGAAAGAGGACCTCCCCTGATTTAATTATTAAGATACCAAAGAAGACATTCTGAAAAAGAATGGTGTTGTGGGAAAAGCCATGTAAACCCTCCTCCCAAAAGTCAAGGATATTTTTGGTAAACTCTACAGAGTTTCAAAATATCTTTGAAGAGTATAGTTATGGAAAGAATATGAACACTTGCTGAGTCCTGCTTTGAGGTTAGTAGGGAGTAAAATCAGAATTTTCTTATAGAGAATCCACTCATAGGTTACCTTGTTAAGGTTATTCTCATGCATTTTGCACACTTGATGTCATTATAAACTGAAATATTTTCCATTATGGTTTCTAAGTGGTTATTTCTGGCATACAGGCAAGCAGTTTTATATAATTTTAATGGATTCTTCGAAATCCTGAGTTTTTCAGTTGATTGCCTTGAATGCTAATGATGAATTTCACAATTATAATTCTTGATTATGCTAAATCAATGAGAGGGGTATTATTTAGATAAATAGGATCAAAAAAAGAATAGTATTTTACCAAGAAATTCATAAATCATTAGACCAGACTTTTAGTACTTTTATTCTCCTTGAAATATTAATGTTTTATGTCAACTTAGAGTTAAAGTGAGGATTCTGAGAGTTGTAATTATTACTGTGAATGGTCACATATCTTCATAACATTTATTCACAAACAAATTTTATTAAATCTATTTAGTATACAAAATACATGCCAGATTGGAAAATTTGCCAGGGGAAGCTGAGATAAGATACCAAAAGCAGGAATTAAAAAGCTAGTTTCCCTACTCACAACACATCGGTCACTAAACATTTGAGGGTTTTTTTTTGTCCCCTCATATTAAACCATCCTGACACTAACTACACTCAGCACTCTATTTTTTTTAAGATTTTATTTATTTATTCATGAGAGACAGACAGAAAGAGAAAGAGAGAGAGACAGGCAGAGGGAGAAGCAGGCTCCATGCAGGGAGCCCCATGTGGGACTCGATCTCGGGTCTCCAGGATCACACCCCGGGCCGAAGGCAGATGCCAAACTGCTGAGCCGCCCAGGGATCCCCATACTCAGCACTTTAAAACATAAAGTCAGGTGTGGTGGGAAGAGGCTTGTTATGAATAACAAAAGAGGCTCCTTTCATTTTTAGGTTCAAAGCTGTCTCAGGTGTCAGGGATAAATATGAAAACAAAAGATGTTCCTACTGTTCTTATCACTTAGAAAATTATAAAGACTTGGGGTACCTGGATGGTATAGTTGGTTAAGCTTCCAACTCTTGGTTTTGGCTCAGATCATGATTCAGGGCCATGAGACTGAGCCCCATGTTGGGCTCCATGCTCAGCACAGAGTCTGCTTGAGATTCTCTCTCCCTCTCCATCTGCTCCCACCCGCCCCCCCATAAGTAAGTAAATCTTTAGAAAAAAGAAAATTACAAAGATTTTAGGAGGGCTGGCCCAAAGCATGGAATGAAGACCAAAATACATGTTTCTTACTATATCACAATATCACAGAAATAAAACTTAAAGATAATAGGTTGAACTTTATGCAATATGCATTGTTCTAGTCCAATGCACACCTACAGAAACATAAGGAAATAAAAACTGGAAAACATCACAATTTAACAAAAATATGATTTGGCCAAAAATAACACATGCACTCTGATATACTGTGATTAAAAATACTTAAATCAGGGATCCCTGGGTGGCGCAGTGGTTTGGCGCCTGCCTTTGGCCCAGGGCGTGACCCTGGAGACCTGGGACCAAGTCCCACGTCGGGCTCCCGGTGCATGGAGCCTGCGTCTCCTTCTGCCTGTGTCTCTGCCTCTCTCTCTCTCTCTCTCTCTCTCTGTGACTATCATAAATAAATTAATTAATTAAAAAATACCTAAATCATTGAAGGAACAATCTATACATTTTTTGTTCAAAAGAACTTTTCTCATTATATATGGTTAAAAAAATAGGTTACTAAGCAATATGTATAATCCTAACCATGTGTTCACATGCCAACAAAGATTATCTCTAGATTAGAGATTCACAATGGCCTTTCCTTTTTGTTCACTCAGATTTTTCAAACTTTTGACAATAAACCTCTATAACTTTTGACATCAGAAACAAAAAATTGAGTTAAAGAAACCCTACCACAATGCCCCTTTTCAGTTTCTATAATTCAATATTATAGGAAGAAGTTTATTTTTTTAAGATTTTATTTATTTGAGAGAAGAAAAGAGAGAGAGAGCGTGCACAAGCAGAGGGAGAGGAGAAAGCAGACTCCCTGCTGAGCTGGGAGCCCAACATGGGGCTCAATCCCAGGACCCTGGGATCATGACCTGAGGCCAAGTCAGACACTTATCGATTGAGTCACCGAGGTGCCCTGATATTATAGGAAGAAATTTAGATGGATTTAAGATAAAAGTAAGTTAGACCACGTAGGTGAGAATTTCTTATCAAAGAAGCACCACATATTTGATAAAATATGATCATTGTTATGATTGCATAATATTTTTAAGTGAACCTCAAATCTTGAGAAAACAAGATTCCTCATGAGAAAATCTTCATGTTCTGGGGGAGGAGCAAGACGGCGGAAGAGCAGGGTCTCCAAGTCACCTGTCCTCAACAAATTACCTAGAAAACCATCCAATCATCCTGAAAATCTACGAATTCGGCCTGAGATTTAAAGAGAGACCAGCTGGAACTACAGTGAGAAGAGTTCGCGCTTCTATCAAGGTAGGAAGACGGGGAAAGAGAAATAAAGACACAAAAGGCCTCCAAGGGGGAGGGGCCCCGAGGAGCCGGGCTGAGGCCGGGGCGAGTGTCCCCAGGACAGGAGAGCCCCGTCCCGGAGGAGCAGGAGCTGCACCAACCTTCCCCGCGGAAAGGGGCCCGCAGGGAGTTAGAGCAGGACCCAGGAGGGCGGGGATGGCCTCGGGCTCCCGGGGACACTAACAGGCACCTGCGCCCCGGGGAGATGCGCCGAGCTCCCTAAGGGCTGCAGCGCTCGGCGGGACCGGAGCAGCTCGGAGGGGCTCGGGCGGCGGCTCCGTGGAGGAGGCTGCACCGCCAGGAGCGCGAATCCAACAGCGCAGGCCCCGGAGCACAGGGCGCCGGGACACAGCCCAGGATCCGGCCTCCCCCCGGGACAGGCAGAGGCGGGAGGGCCCAGGACAGCAAGGACGCTCCTGCCTGGAACTGAGCAGATCAGCGGCCCCGCCCGGGAGCCCCCGGGCCCTGCAGACGGAGAGCCCCGGAGCTACTGCGGGGGCTGACTCCAGGGTCCCAGAGCTGCCCCCGCCGCTGTGGCTTCCTCCCGGGGCCTCACGGGGTGAACAACCACCACCGAGCCCTGCACCAGGCAGGGGCAGAGCAGCTCCCCCAAGTGCTAACACCTGAGAATCAGCACAGCAGGCCCCTCCCCCAGAAGACCAGTGAGACGGACCAGTTCCAAGGGAAGTCAAGGGACTTAAAGTACACAGAATCGGAAGATACTCCCCCGTGTTTTTTTGTTTGTTTGTTTGTTTTTGTTTTTGTTTTTTGTTTTTGTTTTGTTTTGTGCTTTTTTTTCTCTCTCTTTCTTCTTGATTTCTGATTGCTTCCCCCACCCTCCCTTTTTTTTCTCCTTTCTTTCTTTTTCTTCTCTTTTTCCCTTTTTTTTGTCTTTCTCTTTTTTCTTTTTCTCTTTTTTCTTTTTCTCTTTTCTTTCCTTCTCTCTCTTTTTCTCCTTTTCCCAATACAACTTGTTTTTGGTCACTCTGCACTGAGCAAAATGACTAGAAGGAAAACCTCACCTCAAAAAAAAGAATCAGAAACAGCCCTCTCTCCCACAGAGTTACAAAATCTGGATTACAATTCAATGTCAGAAAGCCAATTCAGAAGCACTATTTTACAGCTACTGGTGGCTCTAGAAAAAACCATAAAGGACTCAAGAGACTTCATGACTGCAGAATTTAGATCCAATCAGGCAGAAATTAAAAATCAATTAAATGAGATGCAATCCAAGCTAGAAGTCCTAACGACGAGGGTTAACGAGGTGGAAGAACGAGTGAGTGACATAGAAGACAAGTTGATGGCAAAGAGGGAAACTGAGGAAAAAAGAGACAAGCAATTAAAAGATCATGAGGATAGATTAAGGGAAATAAATGACAGCCTGAGGAAGAAAAACCTACGTTTAATTGGGGTTCCTGAGGGAGCGGAAAGGGACAGAGGGCCAGAATATGTATTTGAACAAATCCTAGCTGAAACTTTCCTAATCTGGGAAGGGAAACAGGCATTCAGATCCAGGAAATAGAGAGATCCCCCCCTAAAATCAACAAAAACCGTTCAACACCTCGACATTTAATAGTGAAGCTTGCAAATTCCAAAGATAAGGAGAAGATCCTTAAAGCAGCAAGAGAAAAAAAGTCCCTGACTTTTATGGGGAGGAATATTAGGGTAACAGCAGACCTCTCCACGGAGACCTGGCAGGCCAGAAAGGGCTGGCAGGATATATTCAGGGTCCTAAATGAGAAGAACATGCAACCAAGAATACTTTACCCAGCAAGGCTCTCATTCAAAATGGAAGGAGAGATAAAGAGCTTCCAAGACAGGCAGGAACTGAAAGAATATGTAACCTCCAAACCAGCTCTGCAAGAAATTTTAAGGGGGACTCTTAGAATTCCCCTTTAAGAAGAAGTTCAGTGGAACAATCCACAAAAACAAGGACTGAATAGATATGATGACACTAAACTCATATCTATCAATAGTAACTCTGAACGTGAACGGACTTAATGACCCCATCAAAAGGCATGGTTTCAGACTGGATAAAAAAGCAGGACCCAACTATTTGCTGTCTACAGGAGACTCATTTTAGACAGAAGGACACCTACAACCTGAAAATAAAAGGTTGGAGAACCATTTACCATTCAAATGGTCCTCAAAAGAAAGCAGGGGTTGCCATCCTTATATCAGATATATTAAAATTTACCCCAAAGACTATAGTGAGAGATGAAGAGGGACACTATCTCATACTCAAAGGATCTATCCAACAAGAGGACTTAACAATCCTCAATATATATGCCCCGAATGTGGGAGCTGCCAAATATTTAAACCAATTAATAACCAAACTCAAGAAATACCTTGATAATAATACACTTATACTTGGTGACTTCAATCTAGCTCTTTCTACCCTGGATAGGTCTTCTAAGCACAACATCTCCAAAGAAACGAGAGCTTTAAATGATACACTGGACCAGATGGATTTCACAGATATCTACAGAACTTTACATCCAAACTCAACTGAATACACATTCTTCTCAAGTGCACATGGAACTTTCTCCAGAATAGACCACATACTGGGTCACAAATCGGGTCTGAACCGATACCAAAAGATCGGGATAGTCCCCTGTATATTCTCAGACCATAATGCCTTGAAATTAGAACTTAATCACAACAAGAAGTATGGAAGGACCACAAACAAGTGGAGGTTAAGGACCATCCTGCTAAAAGATGAAAAGGTCAACCAGGAAATTAAGGAAGAATTAAAAAGATTCATGGAAACTAATGAAAATGAAGATACAACCGTTCAAAATCTTTGGGATGCAGCAAAAGCAGTCCTGAGGGGGAAATACATCGCAATACAAGCATCCATTCAAAAACTGGAAAGATCTCAAATTCAAAAGCTCACCTTACACATAAAGGAACTAGAGAAAAAGCAACAAATAGACCCCACCCCCAGCAGAAGAAGACAGTTAATTAAAATTCGAGCAGAACTCAATGATATCGAGACCAAAAGAACTGTGGAACAGATCAACAGAACCAGGAGTTGGTTCTTTGAAAGAATTAATAAGATAGATAAACCATTAGCCAACCTTATTAAAAAGAAGAGAGAGAAGACTCAAATTAATAAAATCATGAATGAGAAAGGGGACATCACTACCAACACCAAGGAAATACAAACGATTTTAAAAACATATTATGAATAGCTGTACGCCAATAAATTAGGAAATCTAGAAGAAATGGACGCATTCCTGGAAAGCCACAAACTACCAAAACTGGAGCAGGAAGAAATAGAAAACCTGAACAGGCCAATAACCAGGGAGGAAATTGAAGCAGTCATCAAAAACCTCCCGAGACACAAGAGTCCAGGGCCAGATGGCTTCCCAGGGGAATTCTATCAAACGTTTAAAGAAGAAATCATACCTATTCTACTAAAGCTGTTTGGAAAGACAGAAAGAGATGGAGTACTTCCAAATTCGTTCTATGAGGCCAGCATCACCTTAATTCCGAAACCAGACAAAGACCCCACCAAAAAGGAGAATTACAGACCAATATCCCTGATGAACATGGATGCAAAAATTCTCAACAAGATACTAGCCAATAGGATCCAACAACACATCAAGAAAATTATTCACCATGACCAAGTAGGATTTATCCCTGGGACACAAGGCTGGTTCAACACTTGTAAAACCATCAATGTGATTCGTCATATCAGCAAGAGAAAAACCAAGAACCATATGATACTCTCATTAGATGCAGAGAAAGCATTTGACAAAATACAGCATCCATTCCTGATCAAAACCCTTCAGAGTGTTGGGATAGAGGGAACTTTCCTCGACATCTTAAAAGCCATTTACGAAAAGCCCACAGCAAATATCATTCTCAATGGGGAAGCACTGGGAGCCTTTCCCCTAAGATCAGGAACAAGACAGGGATGTGCACTCTCACCACTGCTGTTCAACATAGTTCTGGAAGTCCTCGCCTCAGCAATCAGACAACAAAAAGACATTAAAGGCATTCAAATTGGCAAAGAAGAAGTCAAACTCTCCCTCTTCGCCGATGACATGATACTCTACATAGAAAACCCAAAAGCCTCCACCCCAAGATTGCTAGAACTCATACAGCAATTTGGTAGCGTGGCAGGATACAAAATCAATGCCCAGAAATCAATGGCATTTCTATACACTAACAATGAGACTGAAGAAAGAGAAATTAAGGAGTCAATCCCATTTACAATTGCACCCAAAAGCATAAGATACCTAGGAATAAACCTAACCAAAGAGGTAAAAGATCTATACCCTAAAAACTATAGAACACTTCTGAAAGAAATTGAGGAAGACACAAAGAGATGGAAAAATATTCCATGCTCATGGATTGGCAGAATTAATATTGTGAAAATGTCAATGTTACCCAGGGCAATTTACACCTTTAATGCAATCCCTATCAAAATACCATGGACTTTCTTCAGAGAGTTAGAACAAATTATTTTAAGATTTGTGTGGAATCAGAAAAGACCCCGAATAGCCAGGGGAATTTTAAAAAAGAAAACCATAGCTGGGGGCATCACAATGCCAGATTTCAGGTTGTACTACAAAGCTGTGGTCATCAAGACAGTGTGGTACTGGCACACAAACAGACACATCGATCAATGGAACAGAATAGAGAACCCAGAAGTGGACCCTGAAATGTACGGTCATCTAATATTCAATAAAGGAGGAAAGACTATCCATTGGAAGAAAGACAGTCTCTTCAATAAATGGTGCTGGGAAAATTGGACATCCACATGCAGAAGAATGAAACTGGACCACTCTCTTTCACCATACACAAAGATAAACTCAAAATGGATGAGAGATCTAAATGTGAGACAAGATTCCATCAAAATCCTAGAGGAGAACACAGGCCACACCCTTTTTGAACTTGGCCACAGTAACTTCTTGCGAGATACATCCACAAAGGCAAAAGAAACAAAAGCAAAAATGAACTATTGGGACTTCATCAAGATAAGAAGCTTTTGCACAGCAAAGGATACAGTCAAGAAAACTAAAAGACAACCTACAGAATGGGAGAAGATATTTGCAAATGACGTATCAGATAAAGGGCTAGTTTCCAAGATCTATAAAGAACTTATTAAACTCCACACCAAAGAAACAAACAATCCAATCATGAAATGGGCAAAAGACATGAAGAGAAATCTCACAGAGGAAGACATGGACATGGCCAACAAGCACATGAGAAAATGCTCTGCATCACTTGCCATCAGGGAAATACAAATCAAAACCACAATGAGATACCACCTCACACCAGTGAGAATGGGGAAAATTAACAAGGCAGGAAACAACAAATGTTGGAGAGGATGCGGAGAAAAGGGAACCCTCTTACACTGTTGGTGGGAATGTGAACTGGTGCAGCCACTCTGGAAAACTGTGTGGAGGTTCCTCAAAGAGTTAAAAATAGACCTGCCCTAGGACCCAGCAATTGCACTGTTGGGGATTTACCCCAAAGATTCAGACGCAATGAAACGTCGGGACACCTGCACCCCAATGTTTCTATCAGCAATGGCCACAATAGCCAAACTGTGGAAGGAGCCTCGGTGTCCATCGAAAGATGAATGGATAAAGAAGATGTGGTTTATGTATACAATGGAATATTACTCAGCAATTAGAAACGACAAATACCCACCATTTGCTTCAACGTGGATGGAACTGGAGGGTATTATGCTGAGTGAAATAAGTCAATCGGAGAAGGACAAACAGTGTATGTTCTCATTCATTTGGGGAATATAAATAATAGTGAAAGGGAATATAAAGGAAGGGAAAAGAAATGTTGGGAAATATCAGGAAGGGAGACAGAACATAAAGACTCCTAACTCGGGGAAACGAACTAGGGGTGGTGGAAGGGGAGGAGGGCGGGTGTTGGAGGGGAATGGGTGACGGGCACTGAGGTGGACACTTGACGGGATGAGCACTGGGTGTTTTTCTGTATGTTGGTAAATTGAACACCAATAAAAGTTAATTAAAAAAAAAAAAAGAAAATCTTCATGTTCTTTATCTTCCTGGTTGAGATAGAATGTTCACCAGAGTTGTCTTTTTTTTTTTTTTTTTTTTTGCAGTTTTCTGGACAATTTATTGACAATTCAAGACAGGACCAGAAAGAATGAAATTGAATGAAAAACAATAGCAAAAATTGCGTGTGTGTGTGTGTGTGTGTGTGTGTGTGTTCAAGGTACGGGTCCTCTCTTGCTTCATTTCAAATCAGTTTCTTATCTAAAGGCAAATTCCTTTTTTGGTCTTTTCTGTAACTATTTCCCGAATATTGTGTCTGTATTTTTAAATTCATGTACAGCTTAAAGATTTATTTGCATTTATCCATTTTCCTAGCAGGAAAATGCAACATGACTTTTAAATAAATCTAAAATTTTATTAATGATATTCATTTATTAAAATGTCATTAAAAAGTAACTTCTCCCTTTCGATAGAGTCTTGTGGACCTGAGCTAAAACTTCTGGTCTTTCTTCTTATTCTATTCTCTTTTTTCATGGAACTGTAGAACCTTAAATAACATATATGAATCCACGAAACGTAGAATAGTCCAGTAAAAAAAAGAAATCTCATTAATCCCATTACTCTGTTGTTAATCTGTCCTGTTACTTTGGTTACCTCCTGGATGCAGACATAGGAGGTCGATGCCTCCTGGCATCCGCGTTAGAACGCTGGTTGCTCTTGATGATGCACTTGTAAGTGCATTTGTGGTAGAAAGTTGTTTCCATATACTGTCACTGCATTTAACCAAGTGTGACTGAGCATTCAAGCTGAATTTTGTGGAAAAACAAGCCCACAATGTACTTTGAAAATGAACATTAGCCTTGTAGATATTAAGCCAATTAAACAAGGAGACCATCAGACTGAGGTGGTTCTCATACCTCACAGTAGCCTGCTGAAGCAAACCAAAACCTAAGCCTGAAATGCCTCAAGATGAAGGAATCAAAACCTAAGGACAACCTGTCGCAAACAGCCAACCTCGCCTTCCCAAATAAGGCAAACGCCCAAGGTACCGCCAACTAAACAATTTCTTACATTGCTTCCACCTCTTGTCTTCAGGAGCATTTCCCCTAGCTGCTGTCAGCAAAGCGCTCCTAGCCACGTCCGCTTGGTGCTGGCCCACTGGAATCAATTTTTGCCCCCCTGTAACTTAGAATTCTTTAATCTACCTCAGTTTATCTTTTAACACAGGTAAAAGTCAGTGTCTACCATTCGTATTAGCTAAAGCATGAGTTAATATGGCATTTTTGGAAGAATGACCATGATCAAATCGTTATTTTCATAACTGTGTAAATGTGATCCAAATATGTCCACCACTAGTCTTTCAAAAAGAAACATTCTATAAATAAGTAAACTGCATCTGCTCACTGATGCGTGTATGGACTCCCTAGATGTCTCATTGGGCTTAATTATAGACCGTTCACACAGTAATACATTTTCAGTGTAAAGTGTAACATAATGTTAAGCCATTTTAGCTTTTGCACATACATGTTGTACTTCTGGCTGAAAGTGCAAAAAAAAAAATGCTTCGTGAATTTGCATTTCATCCTCACACAAAGGTCATGCTAATCTGTATACTGATCCAAATTTATTTATACACACTGCCAAAGCAAGCCCAATATGGGACTTTTAATAAAAGTGAATTTTGAGATACTTTAAAACAATGCTACATTGTTATTTTGGGTGACTCAGTGGTCAAAGTTCTCTGTCACTAGGGCACACTTTAAACATTTCATCTCCTTTCCTCTACATAAACATTCAATTATCTGGAAAACTGACTAATTAAATTGCTGAAGAGTATGTTTTTGCTCCTCCACTTAGGATAAGCACCGTGTATCAAGGGCCTGTCACTGACATTTCTGAGCCACAGATCTGTATTGACAATTGTTCAATCTTTTGAGAGACAAAGACCCAGTGTTCTTCTGTCCTGATTGGGCAAAATTACCGTCCCTGATTAGCTAATGGGAATTCATTTGCTCCAAACCCAAAAGGTCCCTGAACTTGAGATAGGAAAGCCAAAGGTACTCCATTTTAGAAAGGCTGTCATTTTTCTTCTAGGTCCCATTTCTGAATAAGCCAAAGAAGTTATTTTCCCACTTCAAGAGAAAATAAATAAATAAATACATTTTAAAAAGTAATCATTCTCTGAGTTTTGTCCTAGGCCCTAAACACCTGATAACATCTAAGAGCCAGATCCCAAACATGTTCCAGGACGTTAGCTTTGAACAAACCTCCACTGACGCTGGCATCAATATCCCCTTCCTTTGGTAATTTATAGAATAACATCTATTGTTCACCTGACACTCACCTTACACCCTAGCCTGGAATCCTCAAGGAGCACATCAACGGTTGCCCCAGACCCCTTTCCAATACAAACCCCTAACCTCAAGCGATGAGACCCAGTCTCGTCTCCTTTTCCAGGTCTCCCAGACACTCTGTCTTCTATTTTCTGTAGGTCATTCATGTTATTCAATAAACTCTACTTTCATTCTCTTTGGTTCACATTTGATTTCTATCCTGCATGAAGCCAAGGACTCTCTTGACAGGTCTTGCAGGACCCTCCCACAGCTCTTTGGACCCAGCCCACCTGCATCAAGTTCATTTAAGATATAAAAACAGAATAGTTTTAAGGCAATGGACTTCTGAGTTATGATAAGCTGATGTTTTGAGTTTTACCTGCATCTCAGAACACACACATCCTGGTTTAGGATTCAAACCTCTGGACACAATTATGGCTGACCAGTAGGCTTTTTAGCTGACAAATGACTGACCGATTTGGATGTCAGTTCTTAAAGCCCCCAGAGAGCAACATGACCATACCCCTGAGCTTTCGACTCCTAGACCTTTTACATAGTTTTTACAAAAGAAACACCTCGGGTGTACCGAAGCTTTGTGTAATGAAATCTTTCAGAGCAGCCTGAAAAATATAACTCTTCTCCACCTGGAATCAGTTGTAGGTTAGAGCATATTTAATTTCAAGTCAATAGATTCCCTGCACATCAGCATTTAAGGGATTAAAGACAAGTCTAGTTTTGTTGCCCTAAATGTACTGTTATTGTTATCAATTTATGCAGCCTTGCAATAAGTTTTCAATAAATCTACGATTAACTATTATTTTCTCACCTATAAATAAAATATAATCATCTTAAAAATCAATGAAGGGAAAACCATCATATCCATTAACCTGGCTCAGAATCCCTCCAGGCCCTCGCTATGAAACACAGTGCTGTGGATCTTTCATTTTATTGAGCTATATCTCTTTGTATGGCAACCAGCAGGCAAAAGAAAGAAAAAATCAAATCTAAAAATCAAAGACTACAGTTTTTTGTTTTGAAAACCACTGAGGCAGGGGCTGAATATTCTTTTCTGCCTGGGGTTAATCTTTTTCTTTCCCCCACTTTAATTTGCAATCAGGTGCAATAAAAGAAAAAAAAATAAAAAAGGACATTGCCTCAAGTAGCTAGTGGCTTTATTACCATCTCTACTGCCAGCCTCCACTTTTTATCACTTCCAAATCCTTTGTTTTTAAAGTCACCTGCACAACCCTGCAATGTGATAAACATCTTTAGTTGTCTTCACCAACTGTCAGTTTATACCATCTGCTGTTACAATCTCAAAAGCAGTAATGCATGGGGGTCAAGGCCACTTTCTCTCAGGAAACTAAAAAACAACAAAGCCAAGTCATTTAGTGTTTTTTTTCTTTTTCCCTGTCAGCTTTACGACACCCTGGAGTGGACATTTTCCTTGCCTTTGAGTTGTGAATGTTCCTCAAAAGACGTGAACTTCACAATAAGGTAACCATACAAAAACAAGGTTTTATAGACAACCCATTATCAACTAGCAGAAGGGGGTGATTAGTCATCTGCTCTACTTGAAATAGATCCAAAAATTTCAAGCCAGTACTGCATTTATCTCAGGATTCCAGAACTAGTGCAACACCCCCTTAATGGGATGGGCACCTGCAGCAACCTTGGAAAGGCTGTAAGTAATCTCCAAACCAAGCAGTGAGGAGTTGACCAGCTCTCCCACCCACCCAAGATAGAGGACTTTGCCCAACCTCATACCCCATTGCCCTAGATGATCAACCCTTTTGACTTCGCTTTGGACTAGAACCAAAAAGGACTACGTTTTGTTTCTCTTTTTGTTGGTTACTAAAATGGTCAGTTCAGGGGTCAGTACTAATTCAACCGCTTGACCCAAATGGTTTTCCTAAAGTCCTTTTTTTTTTTTTAACAAAAGGAGTTATTTATAAGCATATTCTACTCTATTTCCTGCAAATCATTACAAATTCACATAAAATTTTCCTATGTGTAGGAGGCCTAGTTTACCCTCAAGGCAGTTCACGTGCAAGTCCAAGTTTTTTTCCCCATAAATAAAATATAATCATCTTAAAAATCAATATGAGAAAACAATCGGAACCATTAACCTATCTCAAAATCCCTTCAGTCTCTTGTATGAACCACACAGTGCTGAGTCTTTCATTTTATTGAGCTGTATACTTCCTTGCATGGCGACTAGCAAAGGAAAAAAATATCAAAGACTTGGGTGTTGTGTTCTGGAAATCAGAGAGAAGTAGGAATGTGAAAATAGATTTTGACCCTTTTTGATTATAGAAAACAGATTTTGGAGACTTGGGAAACAATTGTTTTAAGCTACTGCAAAGTGATTCGCTTGGTTCGGATTCTCCTTTTAACAATGCTTATTCATGAGTAATCTATAAAGCTGGGAGTCGATTCTGAAAATTATCAAAAACCTTTCTTTAAGATTAAAAGAAAGAAAAAGAGAAAGAGAAAGAAAATATTTATTTTAAAAGTGTAAGTCAATTGCAATGACAAGACAAGACTGATTTAAGCTCAGAGATACCATAGATGAGCTGAACTGCAAATATTCACATGAACTTGGTCACTATCACTGCTTAGTGGTCACTTATTCTTCCCTTCTCTGTTGATATTCCTTTGTAAATTTCCATAATGAGGAAATATCAGAAGATATAACTGAACTTTAAACATCACAATTCACAGGGATCCCTGGGTGGCTCAGCGGTTTAGCACCTGCCTTTGGCCCAGGGTGCGATCCTGGAGTCCCGGGATAGAGTCCTGCGTCGGGCTCCTGCATGGAGCCTGCTTCTCCCTCCTCCTGTGTCTCTGCCTCTCTCTATGTCTATCATGAATAAATAAATAAATTTTTAAAACACACACACACACTTTATCAGGGTAGGTAATCTTCCATATAGTATTTCTCATTGATACACTATTTAAGAAAATATCTTCTTTATAATCCATCTTTTTTGAAAAAAAAAATGCCTCTTCAATTAACACAAAGAGTAAGTAATTTTCTAATAGTTTACCTAACAAGCTCTAAACATGTTAAATGGATTTTAAAAGGCATTATTATGATACCCATATAAAAACAATGGACTACACATGAGATAAGTAGCTTAGAAAGTGCTCATTATAAAAACTGAGTAAAGAACCAGCTTTTGCTAGAACTTTGAGAGACAATATCATATATTTAATGTTTGTGCCAAAAGTTTTAAATTATCATTTTGCTCAGTATCTCTACAATCCAACTCAGTAACTAAACACATGGAAAAAGGAAACTATACGTAATTTTCTCAATAAAAATGTAATAAGGAAATAACAAAATATAAAATATAAATGCCGTTGTCCATAACTAAATGGATAAAAATAAACTCCCTTTGATTACTTCTAATTTTAAAGTTTTAAATCACATCCTATGTCAGATAATCAAAAATATTAAACAAAAGGAAATAAAAGAGACATTATCCTTTACTAGCACTTAGCATAGGGCCAGGTATTTGGTCCATTAACGTTTATTGGGATGCTTTTTACTCTTCTTATCTGATTTTATGTTTATAATTTACTATAGTTTATTATGGCTTCTTCAGTTCCCTTAAGTTTGCGGACTTGTATAAGTTTCTCTTCCTTCTCCCTTTCTCCTTCCCCTCCAGTTAATTTGGAAATAAAAATTGTGTTTCTTGATGTCACTAATAATTACAGTCCCTTCCTGGTAATAATTTAAACTATATATTTTATTAATATATCAATACTAAATAATAATTTTGCCTCCCACCAATAGGCTTATCTGATCACTGCTTCTTCTCTTTCCTCTGACATTCAAAGAGACTATTAGGATCTCTCACTTCCCAATTTTCTTCCCTTTCCAAATGATACGAGATCTTTAGAATGTTTGTGCCACAAAATTTTACTTAGGTAGACTCTAATTCTTAATTTCAAACTATGCTATGTTATCACTTTTGGTGTATCTCTGTTGTTTATTCCTTACTCTATATAATAAACTACCTACGGAGTTAATTTTTAATCACCTATGGAGGCTCAATTTTTGCAAGATTTGTTACTACACTTTCCTCTTTATCTCCAATTATCTTGAGAGATATTATCTGAATCCACTGGCAAAAGGTTGGAGTCTCTCCTCAAGTTTTTCCTCAAATAAGTAACTGAGTGGTATATTCTCAAGTGCCCTAGCTTTCTCGTGTCCTAACAGATGAATGATACTTAGGAGGTATAAAGAATTTCTGGTTAGCAGCTCTTTTTTCTGCCTTCTTTATAAAGAATGATGAGAATGCTTATATCAAACTGATTCTCTTTCCTTTACAATTTATTCTTAAAATTTCACCACGATATATAAATTCTACGTTTTTTCTCCTAAATTCTCTTTGAGACTGAATGAGTCATTTCAATCTAAGGAGTCAAGTCTTTCTTCAGCTCAGGAAATTTTCTTCAGTTGTCTGTTGAATTATTTTGTAGCAGCGGTATTTTTTTGTTTTTATTTTTATTTTTTTCCTCTGGTGGATGCTGCCCAGCCTATAGCCCCCACATCTTACTGGCTTATAATCAGCCTACTCTGAGGTGTGTAGACTGGCTACAGGTCAGCTGCTCTGGACTGGGCTCAGCTAGACTGTCTGGCCCAGACTCTTTACCTATTCAGGGTTTAGGTTAAGTCCACATGTCTTTTTCTAGGACAATACCTTAAAGAACGATAGCTCTATTGCATGTGCAACCCTTGGTGTAGAAAAGCAGGCATTTCAGAAAGCTGTCAGAAATTTGGCTGACTTCTAAATGTCTCAGCTCAGAAACTGGCACACTTCCCACGTGGCCACTGAGGGGTGAGGAGTATTTTTTGAAAATAATCTGATTTTCTACATATCACTTTTCTATATATTTTATATTCTTATTCTAGGAGTCCTGTTACTCACATGTGAGGTCTCCTGGATATTGCCTAATCACTGCAGGTGTGGTTCTCTGTAGTTTTGCTGTGTTTTATATGTTATTTCTTTCTCTTGATCTCCCAGAACACTAATTCTACTTTTGGCAAAGATTATATCCTTTTTCAGCACAACTATCAAAATTTTGCATTTGGAAGTCAGTTTTATATATTCTTGTTATAGATTGATGTTTATGCCCCCTCAAAATTCACATGAGGAAGCCGCAGCCCCAGTGGGATGGTATTAAGGAGCAGGAGCCTTTGGGAAGGAATTAGGTTTGAAGGAAGTCCTAAGGGTGGAGCCCCCATAATGGGATTAGTGCCTTTACAAGAAAGAGAAGAGACACGAACATTTCCTCTTCCTAGCACATGAGAATAGAGTGTAAGAGGGCAGCTGTCTGCATGGCAGGAAGAGGGTCCTTACCGACTGAATCCACTGACACCTTGATCTTAGACTTCCCAGCCTTCGGAACAGTTTGCAATAAATGTCTGTTCCTTAAGTCACCCAAGTCTATGGTATTTTGTTGTAGCAGCCCAAGCTGATTAAGACAGTTCCAAAAAAATCTTTTTTATTTTTTTTAATTAACTTTTATTGGTGTTCAATTTACCAACATACAGAAAAACACCCAGTGCTCATCCTGTCAAGTGTCCACCTCAGTGCCCGTCACCCATTCCCCTCCAACACCCGCCCTCCTCCCCTTCTACCACCCCTAGTTCGTTTCCCCGTTAGGAGTCTTTATGTTCCGTCTCCCTTCCTGATATTTCCCAACATTTCTTTTCCCTTCCTTTATATTCCCTTTCACTATTATTCATATTCCCCAAATGAATGAGAACATACACTGTTTGTCCTTCTCCGATTGACTTATTTCACTCAGCATAATACCCTCCAGTTCCATCCACGTTGAAGCAAATGGTGGGTATTTGTCGTTTCTAATTGCTGAGTAATATTCCATTGTATACATAAACCACATCTTCTTTATCCATTCATCTTTCGATGGACACCGAGGCTCCTTCCACAGTTTGGCTATTGTGGCCATTGCTGATAGAAACATCGGGGTGCAGGTGTCCCGACGTTTCATTGCATCTGAATCTTTGGGGTAAATCCCCAACAGTGCAATTGCTGGGTCCTAGGGCAGGTCTATTTTTAACTCTTTGAGGAACCTCCACACAGTTTTCCAGAGTGGCTGCACCAGTTCACATTCCCACCAACAGTGTAAGAGGGTTCCCCTTTCTCCGCATCCTCTCCAACATTTGTTGTTTCCTGCCTTGTTAATTTTCCCCATTCTCACTGGTGTGAGGTGGTATCTCATTGTGGTTTTGATTTGTATTTCCCTGATGGCAAGTGATGCAGAGCATTTTCTCATGTGCTTGTTGGCCATGTCCATGTCTTCCTCTGTGAGATTTCTCTTCATGTCTTTTGCCCATTTCATGATTGGATTGTTTGTTTCTTTGCTGTTGAGTTTAAGAAGTTCTTTATAGATTTTGGAAACTAGCCCTTTATCTGATATGTCATTTGCAAATATCTTCTCCCATTCTGTAGGTTGTCTTTTAGTTTTGTTGACTGTATCCTTTGCTGTGCAAAAGCTTCTTATCTTGATGAAGTCCCAATAGTTCATTTTTGCTTTTGTTTCTTTTGCCTTTGTGGATGTATCTTGCAAGAAGTTACTGTGGCCAAGTTCAAAAAGGGTGTGGCCTGTGTTCTCCTCTAGGATTTTGATGGAATCTTGTCTCACATTTAGATCTCTCATCCATTTTGAGTTTATCTTTGTGTATGGTGAAAGAGAGTGGTCCAGTTTCATTCTTCTGCATGTGGATGTCCAATTTTCCCAGCACCATTTATTGAAGAGACTGTCTTTCTTCCAATGGATAGTCTTTCCTCCTTTATCGAATATTAGATGACCGTACATTTCAGGGTCCACTTCTGGGTTCTCTATTCTGTTCCATTGATCGATGTGTCTGTTTGTGTGCCAGTACCACACTGTCTTGATGACCACAGCTTTGTAGTACAACCTGAAATCTGGCATTGTGATGCCCCCAGCTATGGTTTTCTTTTTTAAAATTCCCCTGGCTATTCGGGGTCTTTTCTGATTCCACACAAATCTTAAAATAATTTGTTCTAACTCTCTGAAGAAAGTCCATGGTATTTTGATAGGGATTGCATTAAACGTATAAATTGCCCTGGGTAACATTGACATTTTTACAATATTAATTCTGCCAATCCATGAGCATGGAATATTTTTCCATCTCTTTGTGTCTTCCTCAATTTCTTTCAGAAGTGTTCTATAGTTTTTAGGGTATAGATCTTTTACCTCTTTGGTTAGGTTTATTCCTAGGTATCTTATGCTTTTGGGTGCAATTGTAAATGGGATTGACTCCTTAATTTCTCTTTCTTCAGTCTCATTGTTAGTGTATAGAAATGCCATTGATTTCTGGGCATTGATTTTGTATCCTGCCACGCTACCAAATTGCTGTATGAGTTCTAGCAATCTTGGGGTGGAGGCTTTTGGGTTTTCTATGTAGAGTATCATGTCATCGGCGAAGAGGGAGAGTTTGACTTCTTCTTTGCCAATTTGAATGCCTTTAATGTCTTTTTGTTGTCTGATTGCTGAGGCAAGGACTTCCAGAACTATGTTGAACAGCAGTGGTGAGAGTGCACATCCCTGTCTTGTTCCTGATCTTAGGGGAAAGGCTCCCAGTGCTTCCCCATTGAGAATGATATTTGCTGTGGGCTTTTCGTAGATGGCTTTTAAGATGTCGAGGAAAGTTCCCTCTATCCCAACACTCTGAAGTGTTTTGATCAGGAATGGATGCTGTATTTTGTCAAATGCTTTCTCTGCATCTAATGAGAGTATCATATGGTTCTTGGTTTTTCTCTTGCTGATATGATGAATCACATTGATGGTTTTACGAGTGTTGAACCAGCCTTGTGTCCCAGGGATAAATCCTACTTGGTCATGGTGAATAATTTTCTTAATGTGTTGTTGGATCCTATTGGCTAGTATCTTGTTGAGAATTTTTGCATCCATGTTCATCAGGGATATTGGTCTGTAATTCTCCTTTTTGGTGGGGTCTTTGTCTGGTTTCGGAATTAAGGTGATGCTGGCCTCATAGAACGAATTTGGAAGTACTCCATCTCTTTCTATCTTTCCAAACAGCTTTAGTAGAATAGGTATGATTTCTTCTTTAAACGTTTGATAGAATTCCCCTGGGAAGCCATCTGGCCCTGGACCCTTGTGTCTTGGGAGGTTTTTGATGACTGCTTCAATTTCCTCCCTGGTTATTGGCCTGTTCAGGTTTTCTATTTCTTCCTGCTCCAGTTTTGGTAGTTTGTGGCTTTCCAGGAATGCGTCCATTTCTTCTAGATTTCCTAATTTATTGGCGTACAGCTGTTCATAATATGTTTTTAAAATCGTTTGTATTTTCTTGGTGTTGGTAGTGATGTCCCCTTTCTCATTCATGATTTTATTAATTTGAGTCTTCTCTCTCTTCTTTTTAATAAGGTTGGCTAATGGTTTATCTATCTTATTAATTCTTTCAAAGAACCAACTCCTGGTTCTGTTGATCTGTTCCACAGTTCTTTTGGTCTCGATATCATTGAGTTCTGCTCGAATTTTAATTAACTCTCTTCTTCTGCTGGGGGTGGGGTCTATTTGTTGCTTTTTCTCTAGTTCCTTTATGTGTAAGGTGAGCTTTTGAATTTGAGATCCTTCCAGGTTTTGAATGGATGCTTGTATTGCGATGTATTTCCCCCTCAGGACTGCTTTTGCTGCATCCCAAAGATTTTGAACGGTTGTATCTTCATTTTCATTAGTTTCCATGAATCTTTTTAATTCTTCCTTAATTTCCTGGTTGACCTTTTCATCTTTTAGCAGGATGGTCCTTAACCTCCACGTGTTTGTGGTCCTTCCATACTTCTTGTTGTGATTAAGTTCTAATTTCAAGGCATTATGGTCTGAGAATATACAAGGGACTATCCTGATCTTTTGGTATCGGTTCAGACCCGATTTGTGACCCAGTATGTGGTCTATTCTGGAGAAAGTTCCCTGTGCACTTGAGAAGAATGTGTATTCAGTTGAGTTTGGATGTAAAGTTCTGTAGATATCTGTGAAATCCATCTGGTCCAGTGTATCATTTAAAGCTCTCGTTTCTTTGGAGATGTTGTGCTTAGAAGACCTATCCAGGGTAGAAAGAGCTAGATTGAAGTCACCAAGTATAAGTGTATTATTATCAAGGTATTTCTTGAGTTTGGTTATTAATTGGTTTAAATATTTGGCAGCTCCCACATTCGGGGCATATATATTGAGGATTGTTAAGTCCTCTTGTTGGATAGATCCTTTGAGTATGAGATAGTGTCCCTCTTCATCTCTCACTATAGTCTTCGGGGTAAATTTTAATTTATCTGATATAAGGATGGCTACCCCTGCTTTCTTTTGAGGACCATTTGAATGGTAAATGGTTCTCCAACCTTTTATTTTCAGGTTGTAGGTGTCCTTCTGTCTAAAATGAGTCTCTTGTAGACAGCAAATAGATGGGTCCTGCTTTTTTATCCAGTCTGAAACCCTGCGCCTTTTGATGGGGTCATTAAGCCCGTTCACATTCAGAGTTACTATTGATAGATATGAGTTTAGTGTCATCATATCTATTCAGTCCTTGTTTTTGTGGATTGTTCCACTGAACTTCTTCTTAAAGGGGAATTTTAAGAGTCCCCCTTAAAATTTCTTGCAGAGCTGGTTTGGAGGTTACATATTCTTTCAGTTCCTGCCTGTCTTGGAAGCTCTTTATCTCTCCCTCCATTTTGAATGAAAGCCTTGCTGGGTAAAGTATTCTTGGTTGCATGTTCTTTTCATTTAGGACCCTGAATATATCCTGCCAGCCCTTTCTGGCCTGCCAGGTCTCTGTGGAGAGGTCTGCTGTTACCCTAATATTCCTCCCCATAAAAGTCAGGGACTTTTTTTCTCTTGCTGCTTTAAGGATCTTCTCCTTATCTTTGGAATTTGCAAGCTTCACTATTAAATGTCGAGGTGTTGAACGGTTTTTGTTGATTTTAGGGGGGGTCTCTCTATTTCCTGGATCTGAATGCCTGTTTCCCTTCCCAGATTCGGAAAGTTTTCAGCTAGGATTTGTTCAAATACATATTCTGGCCCTCTGTCCCTTTCGGCGCCCTCAGGAACCCCAATTAAACGTAGGTTTTTCTTCCTCAGGCTGTCATTTATTTCCCTTAATCTATCCTCATGGTCTTTTAATTGCCTGTCTCTTTTTTCCTCAGTTTCCCTCTTTGCCATCAACTTGTCTTCTATGTCACTCACTCGTTCTTCCACCTCGTCAAGCCTCATCATTAGGACTTCTAGCTTGGATTGCATCTCATTTAATTGATTTTTAATTTCTGCCTGATTGGATCTAAATTCTGCAGTCATGAAGTCTCTTGAGTCCTTTATGGTTTTTTCTAGAGCCACCAGTAGCTGTAAAATAGTGCTTCTGAATTGGCTTTCTGACATTGAATTGTAATCCATATTTTGTAACTCTGTGGGAGAGTGGGCTGTTTCTGATTCTTTTTTTTGAGGTGAGGTTTTCCTTCTAGTCATTTTGCTCAGTGCAGAGTGGCCAAAAACAAGTTGTATTGGGAAAAGGAGAAAAAGAGAGAGAAGGAAATAAAAGAGAAAAAGAAAAAAGAGAAAGAAGAAAAAATAGGGGAAAAAGAGAAGAAAAAGAAAGAAAAAGAAAGAAAGGAGAAAAAAGAAAAAAAAGGGGGGGGTGGGGGAAGCAATCAGAAATCAAGAAGAGAGAAAAAAAAAGCACAAAACAAAACAAAAAAAAACAAAAACAAAAAAACAAAAAACAAAAAAAAACCACGGGGGAGTATCTTCTGATTCTGTGTACTTTAAGTCCCTTGACTTCCCCTGGAACCGGTCCGTGTCGCTGGTCTTCTGGGGGAGGGGCCTGCTGTGCTGATTCTCAGGTGTTAGCACTTGGGGGAGCTGCTCTGCCCCTGCCTGGTGCAGGGCTCGGTGGGGGTTGTTCACCCCGTGAGGCCCCGGGAGGAAGCCCCAGTGGCGGGGGCAGCTCTGGGACCCTGGAGTCAGCTCCCGCAGTAGCTCCGGGGCTCTCCGTCTGCAGGGCCTGGGGGCTCCGGGGCGGGGCCGCTGATCTGCTCAGCTCCAGGCAGGAGCGTCCTTGCTGTCCTGGGCCCTCCCGGCCTCTGCCTGTCCCGGGGGAGGCCGGATCCTGGGCTGTGTCCCGGCGCCCTGTGCTCCGGGGCCTGCACTGTTGGATTCGCGCTCCTGGCGGTGCAGCCCCCTCCGCGGAGCCGCAGCCCGAGCCCCTCCGAGCTGTTCCCGGAGCCGCGCCGCCCCCTCCGCGGAGCTTCTTCCTCCGCCCGAGCCGCCGCCGCTGAGCTGTTCCCGGAGCCGCGCAGCCCCCTCCGCGGAGCCGCCGCCCGAGCCCCTCCGAGCTGCTCCGGGTCCCGCCGAGCGCTGCAGCCCTTAGGGAGCTCGGCGCACTCTCCCGGGCTCGGTTCCTCTGTTACTGTCCCCGGGAGCCCGAGGGCATCCCCGCCTTTCTGGGGATCCTGCTCCAATTCCCCGGGAGGCCTTTCCGCGGGGAAGGTTGGTGCAGCTCCTGCTCCTCCGGGACGGGGCTCTCCTGTCCTGGGGACACTCGCCCCGGCCTCAGCCCGGCTCCTCGCGGGGCCCCTCCCCCTCGGAGGCCTTTTGTGTCTTTATTTCTTTTTCCCCGTCTTCCTACCTTGATAGAAGCGCGAACTCTTCTCACTGTAGCGTTCCAGCTGGTCTCTCTTTAAATCTCAGGCCGAATTCGTAGATTTTCAGGATGATTGGATGGTTTTCTAGGTAATTTGTTGAGGACAAGTGACTTGGAGACCCTGCTCTGCCGCCGTCTTGCCCCTCCCCCCTCTTTTTTATACTCTAAATATATCTCAAGAGTCATTACTATTTGTTTAATTTCTCTTCCATCTCTTTCATTAGCTCTAATTTGGTAAAAGCCCTTTCTATTCTCATTGTCTTTCTATTCTCATTGTTTAATTTGGCCTTCTTTCCTCAAGTGACTCAGTCTCCCAAAATGAGCTGTGCACCCTCTTTATCTCTACAGGGTTGTGTTGTCCTTGGATGTTACTACAGGTCAGGCTGTTTGTCACTCTCAGGGGAGCAGCAATCAGACTAGCGGCAGAAGGCAGGAAGTTTCTGTTCTTATGGGCAAGCAGCATAAACTGGTAAATTGTCATCCTTCTGCTGACACTTGAAAGAGCCCTTTGTATTCCCAAGGCCCTCTGGGTAGTCGTTATCTAGCTGAAAGAGGTGGAGACACTTCAGCACACTCCATAGTCCCCCTTCAAGGATTCCATGTTAACAGATCTAGCAGCCTCTCCTGACCACATGCCGCATGCCAACAGGTGTATCCTTTTCTGAAACACCCCAAAATCTAGGTTCTTACCTTTGATCCTGAGCAAAGGCATGCCTTCACTTCCTACACTGGTCCCCGAGTATTTTGCCAATGAAATTAGGAGTCCTCACGAGCCAATATAGTAACCCTTGATCACATATGACAATCAAGTGCTTTGAAGTACGGCTAGATTGATTTGAGATGTCCTATAAGGATAAAATACAAACAAAATGTTGAAGAGTTAGTACAAAGAAAATAAAATATCTCAATATTTTTACGTAAATTATATGTTTAAATGATAACATTTTGGATATGAGTTAAATGAAATGTATTACTACACTTCATTTCCCTTTTCCCTTTTTTAATGAGTTCTAGAAAATTTTGAATTCCCTATGTGACTTGCAATATATCTCACATTATTTTTTTCAAATAGGACAGTCCTGCATTTGAGACGGAGGCTGTGTCCCGCTTAGCCTCTTCTAGGAGCTTCAGACCATCCTCAGGTGCCACCAGAATCACGGGATGAGAAGGAAAGGGAAGCTGGGGAACTACGTGACCCACCTTCTTCTCCAGGCCCTTGTCTGAAAAACAAGAACAAATTCCATTTTTGTTCACGAGCTTTATTCTTAAATTCATTTATGATTTTAGGTGTTTTTAGATGGACATTTCGTCCTCGAAAACAAGAATAATTCCTAGGATAATAATGTAAATTGGGAAATTCAACTTACAAAAATATTTCTTCTTTTTTTTTTTTTTAAGAATTATTTGTTTGAGGGCAGCCCAGGTAGCTCAGTGGTTTAGCACCACCTTCAGCCCAGGGCGTGATTCTGGGGACCCTGGATAGAGTCCCACGTTGGGCTCCCTGCATGGAGCCTGTTTCTCCCTCTGCCTGTGTCTCTTCCTCTCTCTCTGTATGTCTCTCATGAATGAATAAATAAATAAAATCTTTTAAAAAAAGAATTATTTATTTGAGAGAGAGAAAGAATGACTGTGTGGCAGGGGTGGGGGGCAGAGGGAGAAGGAGAGAATCCTCAAGCAGACTCACCTCTGAGCACAGAGCCCAAAATGGGGCTCAGTTCCAGGGCCCTCAGATCATGACCTGAGCCAAAATCAAGAGTTGATCATTCAACTGACTGAGCCACCCAGGTGCCCCAAAATATTTCTAATTAAAGGATACAAATGAAAGATTTTCAATATTTAAATGCATTTGAAATGTTAATAAAAAATTTCTTTAAAGGTTTATCCAACCTCTATTTGCACAGACTTACGAAGGCATTTAACAAAACGGCTCACACTTGCTCCCTTTCCATATTGGATGGATTTATAACATAAATTATATACTATTAGTACTATCAAATAGATTTAAAAGCCCAACATAGTTACTCTCTACTCTTAGTCCTTGCATAGGTCAGTGGAGCTGCTTTAGGAAGGAATATTAATTTTGAAATTAAAAACACAACTAAAAAGTTTCTTGCAAACAATCAACATATTCTATGATATGGTAGAAAATGTATTCTAATGTCTAGGATACATTCTGGATGAAAGAAAACGAGATATAAAACAATTTGGACGTTACAATTCCATTTCCACACAGAATTGTTATTTTCTATTAATGCTGTATATAGGTAGAGTCACGTATCTTCATACCAACCTATCATCAGCCAAGCATCAATACTGTAACTACACCATCAACGGGGGTTCAGTATTTTTGCTGTAAGCCATCTTTACGGTAGGCATCTTTGTCACAAGCACTTTTGCCACATACACTTTCACTCCGTAACTAAATGATCACTTTAGTTTCATTACTCCATTGGAAAAGCTCCCATTTTTATATTATATAAATCTTAGGTAGCCCCATAATTGTCTGTACTGTGACAACTAGATTCAATGGTCTTAAAATGGTAGACAACAGCTACCTATATCGACTTGATGGAAACGTCAATGATAACTAGAAGTGTGAAATCAGACTGTGTAAAGCCAGACTGCTGTGCTACACTAGAGAGTGAGAGCATAGCAGTAGAATAAGAGAGCTCAGTTCCAAATGCAGGACAGCGTTAGTGTGTTTCCTGCACAACTTTGAAGTGCCTATCAGTGGACATGGGACACTGTGCCAAGAATGAACAACAGTGTAAAAGACTCACGATGCAATACAAAGCTCAGTTACAGATAGGCATGCTCATATTTGGAAAATTGATAACTTCTCTTAGTAAAGGAAGAAATCAACAATTAATTTTATCATTTTTCCATGTTTCATTATGTCCTTTCTAATGTCCCTGTTTTGTTTTCCTTATTTTATTGTTTAAGGCAAAATTGTCTTACAGTCAATTAATTAATTATACAGCAAAAACATTCATAGCAAAAATGCTTGCAGCAAAGAGGTTTATGGCAAAACTACCTAAAACAGCCATTAACATCACTTTTAGTCTCTGTACATAAAGTAATAATTCAAGAATTATTTTATTTAAATAAACTGATACTGAAATGACCTCTTTATGATATAAAAAGACCAAAAGTAAGGATACCATAAGTTTTCCAAAAGACTCCCAGACAAAAAATGTTATTTTGAAAGCTTCTTTATTTGCATAGAACATGCTAGGTCATATTTCTATATTTTATTGAACTTCTATTAAAAATATATTCTAGATGTTCTTGATTTCAGAAAGCAATTTTCCTTAAATCTGAACTTATTACATTACAAGAGATTCTTTTTAATGAAAGTATCAATGTTCCTGTAAAGCATAAATTCCTCTGAGAATTTGTAATTTTATTAAAATGAGACGTTTCAGCTCATCAGAAGTACCCATAACATAAACCATATATGGGTGTCCATATTACATGCTTGTAAAATAGTCACTAGATTTACGCCCAACAATTCGAGAGGTCACTCCACCAACGCCCAAAATGTAGACCTATACTTTTTCTACTGACCAAGGAAAAGAAATGCTTTTCCAGGCAATATTTCCTCCACCATCCCTCTGAGTCTCCAAAGTTCTAGCTTGTTATTCCTGTTGATAATTTTTAAACAGATTCTAATAAATTAGTGTAGTCCCAATTTATTCAAACCTTTTTTGCATCAACTATGAAAAATGCCAGAATGGCAAGTGAAATAATTTTTTTTTTAATGTTTACAATACATTTTAGAAAGCTCACTCCAGGAGACATGGTGCTAGTGACATGGGCAACAAGGAGATAATTCAGGAGTCCATGAAACAGCCCATGCCAGACATGATACAAACCCTAACTCCATCAAGAGTAGAGAAAATGGAAGGAAGATGAAAAAGATAACCGACACTCAGCAGCCGTGTTCCCACCCCGTGCAAGGGAACTCATGCTAGTAGAGACAGACAAACAGGGTATGTTGTGTTGGGTTGGGCCGGTGGAAGCTGGCAAGGTATTCCTGGAAGAGATTTTTTACCCTCATAAAAAAATTGAGCACTGCAAGAAAGAACCACCTTGCCTTTTGGCTTCTGGATATTTTTAACGTGGACGAGTATTGCTTATTGCTGCATTGTTGCATGCAGCTCTGGGAGAAGACCCCCGAAAGTCTCAGAAAAGCCTTTCTAGAGTTCTGACAGCTCTGAACTGCTGAACTACAGCTCAAAGTAGCTTAACTCTAGAATCTTCAAGTGAAATTCCTAAATCCTTGATGTTTAGACGGCATTTAGTCAGATTTGTTACTCCTTGCAGCTGGAAGTACTATAAACAAAACAGAAATGGGTGGATTAAACCTGATATTATACGGTGGATAGAATCCATCACGCTTGAGTATAGATGATGAGGAAGGGAAAGAAGTATAGCATGACTCCCAGGAAATCTAGGTCAGAGGTCTTGGGGCATTCTGACTTACTAAACAGAAAAATGGAAATATAGAAAAAAATAAAGAGAGCAAAAGAGTGAGGAAAAATTAACAAAGTTTGGGACATGCTGAAACATGTGAATATTCCCTTTTCTCTGGGACCTCCAGGTGAGTGCATAGTAATATGGGTTATAGTCCTAGAGCTCAGACCTTAAATGTATGGAGTAGATAAATACGAGATATGAGAAAATATATATTGGTCTCTGTCCCCCCGGTGGCGGGGTTCCTGAAGCTCTTTAATTTCCTAAGTTACAGGACTACTAGGAGCATCTTTCCCCCCCTCCCATGTGAAAATAAAGGAAACATCATTTTAAATGGAGTTGGAACCTGTGAAGGGAGAAAAGCCACACATGACCACTCCCCACACAAAGCATCCGAGGCATTCTCTGACAGAAGCAGCTCACTGTACATATCCAAGCAGGAGAAAGGAAGATGTTCTCCTTACCCCCTCTCTTCTGCTCTCTGGACTCACCTGCGACTCTCCAGTGTTTGCTTGTCCTAAATTAGAATTCCTCTGTTAGTCCTAAATAAACTCATTTGGCTGGTAAAATAACTGACTCCTTTTTTTAAGTTCGACAATACAGGGTGACCAAATGTGAGGCTCGGGAAGAGATGAGCCACTGAGGAACCAATGAACCCCACAGAACCACGTGAGGCACCCACTTGAGCCCTTTGCACTCTCAGCTTCCATGAGTCTTTTTCCTTTTAGTTCTGTAAGTCTCCTCTCAGACCTGAGCTCCTTCCTTTTGGTTGAGCTCTCCAGCTTTATTTGGGATCCATTTAAAGGCTTTGTCTTTCCTGGGGCACCTGGATGGCTCAGCCTGGTTAAGCTCCCCAACTCTTGGTGTTGGCTCAGGTCATGATCTCAGGGTCCTGGGATCAAGCCCTGATTGGGCTCCCTGCTCCAGAGAGTCGGATTCTCCCTCTGCTTGTGTGGGAGCTCTCTTTCAAATAAATAAATAAAATCTTTTAAAAAGAAAAAGGCTTTGTCTTTCCTGATGAGTACTCATTTAGGTTTTTTGAGCCTCTGTTCTGGGGCAGATTGGGAATCCCAATCTGCCAAATTCTCTCAGGAGAGTTCTCTGGGAACCCCACCCATTTTTATGTTTAAAAAGTATGGTCCCTCTTCATGTGCATTTTTAACTCATTAGACCAACTTAACCAAAAGTAATTTCGAACCACTATAGGGAACTTTAAATCTCCCTAAACTTGCCTGTTTAGAACCAAATTAGAAGACTGCCACCCTGAAATAAAACACACTGAATGGGATGCCTATTTCAATTGGTATCTTGAGGCTTCCAAGCATATTCAGGACTCTAAAGTCACCTCTTTGCAAAATGCTATTTCTAAATTGACCAAGGAAAATACACAACTGGAAAAAAATTTTAAAAAAAAGAAGCCCCCCCCCACCTCTGAGTCCCCCATTGATCTCTTCCCTTAATGCACCTCCTTTGTACCTTTCACATCTTCATTCCAACCCTCTAGTTCATTTCCAATTTTTCTCCAAACTTCTCTACTTCCTTCTCACCCAAACCCATTAGAACCTGCCCCTTTAAAATTCGACCCTTTGAGGATCCTGCTAACCCCCTAACTTCCTATGTCCTCTGGAGGAAGGCCAAACTGTGAGCTACACTCAAAGATTTTCCTAGCATTACTGAAGATCCTCACAGATTTGCCAAGAAATTTAATTTAGTACAGACTTATCAACCAGGTTTCTCAGATTTGTACCCACTAGTTCTTAGTCTCATTGTCAGTGGCCAACCCCAATACTGGATGGGAACAGCTAATAGGGATGATCCTGAAAAATCTCTGAGCTGCAAATAAAAGACCAGCTCCTTGCCTTGCCATATGTTCAGGATCAGCGATCACTAACTGACTTCACCTGGCAATCCCTAGGGCTTTCCCAAAACCTACTGATTGGAATAAGATTCAGGCCTGTACCCAGCAAGTTAGTACATGAATACAGCCAGTCCCAAATTGTTTTTAAGTAAAATTTTAGTCTTCCTGTAGATGTTGAATCCACTCATCTTTCAACTTTTTGCTCATTAGTGGGCTAAACCAGAATCTTTCCCCTCTAATTAAAAAGACCAACATAGTTGGGCACCTGGGTGGCTTAGTTGGTTAAGTGTCTGACTCTGGATCTCAGCTCTTGATCTCAGGGTGGTGAGTTCAAGCACCACACTGGTCTCCATGCTGGGCTTAGAGACAATTAAAAAAAAAAAAAAAGGACCAGGATAGAATGGATAACCATGTCTATCCAATTTTAATTTAGCAATCAACTCATCCACCCCCTAGAAGATTCAACTAAAAGGTAGACCACTAAAATCTTTCATTGGAAACTTCCAAGCAAAGCTAACTCCCTTTCCCGGGAAACAGAACATGAAATACTCCTAACTCTGGGAAACGAACTAGGGGTGGTGGAAGGGGAGGTGGGCAGGGGGTGGGGGTGAGTGGGTGACGGGCACTGAGGTGGGCACTGACGGGATGAGCACTGGGTGTTATTCTATTTGTTGGCAAATTGAACACCAATAAAAAAATAAATTTATATATAAAAAAAAAGTTAACTCCCTTTCCCCATTTTTTCATTATTACCAAAAGCTGGATACTGGAACAAGGACTGTTACAAACATAAACTCAGGCACCTCCCACTCTCCAACCTGGCTTCCCAAAGCTCTCCTAACCCACAATTATAAGACTCTGAAGAACTTCAGAAGGTTCTTCCCAGCCCTTCCTTTTAACCGGCTTGGAGAAACAACTCTCCAGACTGGGAATGAATCTTAACACAGGGCTAAACTCTTGGTGCTCAACCCTACTGTGATACACAGCCCTGCCTTAGAGTACTAAAATGGTTCTCCTCAGTTTCTCAACCCTAGTTTATTCATCGGGCTGAGATTTCTTAGGAAATATCATGTTGTAATTTCTTTCCCTGAAAGGAGGAGATCATTCTAGAATTTATAGCAGCAACCAAAATAGCCAATCAGCTGAAACAAACAATCCTTCAACATCTTCTATTTGTTTTATTTCTGATGGCAGCAGAGCTAATTTTAAAGACACTAAATATTTGTCCTTATTGGATTGGCCCCCACATATTTTGGGGTAATATTTTTAATGGATAATTGATAGAATCCATAGCACAGTTTTATTTTTTATGTAAAAATTCAAGTCGTGGGGCACCTGGGGGACTCGGTTAAGCATTTGACTCTGTGTTTCTGCTCAGGTCATCATCTCCTATGTCATGGGATTGAGTCCTGCAATGGACTTCAAGCAGTGGGGAGTCAGCTTGAAGATTATCTCCCTCTGCCCCTTCCCTCCCTTGTACCACATGCACTCTCTCTTTCTCTCTCAAATAAATAAATAAATCTTTTGAAAAACTCCAAGTAGGGGCAGCCCGGGTGGCTCAGAGGTTTAGTGCCACCTTCGGCCCATGGCCTGATCCTGGAGACCCGGAATTGAGTCTCATGTCGGGCTCCTTGCGTGGAGCCTGCTTCTTCCTCTGCCTGTCTCTCTCTCTCTCTCTCTCTCTCTCTCTCTCTTTCTCTCTCTCTCTCTCTCTCTCTGTGTCTTTCATGAATAAATAAAATCTTTAAAAATTTTTAAAAAAATAATAACTCCAGGTAGATCCCTCAAAACATTTCCCCAGAATCAATACTCTATACATAAAGAGGCCCTTTAAGGCATCAAGCTCATCATAGAAGACTATAAGGCTCGGGGCCTCCCTGTCCCCTATATTAGTCCTTAGAAGAATCCTCTTTTGCCTGGGAGGAAATCCAGGGGCCACAGATGGAGATTTGTTCAGGATCTCCAAGCCGTAAACAATATTATTATCATTTGACACCCTGTAGTTCCTAATCCCCATGTTTTGTTAGCCTCCACCCCCACTGCAAGCACATTTTCCACTGTGATGGACTTATGTGGCACTTTCTCTAACATCCCTGTGGACAAGGCCGGTCGATATCTCTCTGCCTTTACTTGGGAAGGAAAACAATACATCTGGAGAGTCCTGCCCTGGGGGTTTTTACCAAAAGTCCTTCCTGCTTCTCCCAAACCTTAAAGGCAGGTGTAGAGGATACAAAGTTACCTTATTACAGATTTTTCTTTCCTCCTTCCCTTCTTAGGCCTCTTCTCCAGGTGACAGCATTCACAGGACAAGACTTTTAGACTTAAAGGAACACAAAATTTCCGAAGACAATTGCAGTTCCTTCCAACTCTGGTTGGGCATTTGAGGTATGTGATTTCAGAAAAAAAGTCACATATAGATCCAAAATAGGCAATCTGAACTTTCCCCAACCCCAAACTAAGAACCAATTAGAAGTTTTTCTTGGGCTAACTGGCTACTGTTAAAACTGGATTCCAAATTCCTCTTTCATGGCCCAACCCTTATATGTTTTATTTAAAACCAACAAGCCTGACTCTATTATTTGGGAGAAATGGGATGACTTAGACTTTAAAGCCCTAAAAGAAAGCTTGATAAGTCTCCTAGTCCTTGAACGTCACCTTCCCTCTGTCCTTTCCCTCTGGACTGCTCAGCACACTCAACACCTTCTGGCCCATCCTCTATTGCTAAGCACTCCTTACATAATCCTTGCACATAATCCTAACCCCGCCACCCCTCTTCCCTCCCCTGAGGATGATACTCCTCCTGACTGTGTGACCTCGACAGGTCATCTTCTGACCTCACTCCCCCAGCCCCATGATGACTTATAAGAAACTCCTTTGAACAACACTAACTATTCATGGTTAACCAATAGTTCTTAATTTCAAAGGGGAAATGGCAAAGATTATGATGGGTATGCTATCGTAACTTCTCTTGAAGTCCTTGAGGTGGCATCTTGGCTCTGGGCTACCCCCGTCCCACAGACTGAATTGTACACTTTGGCTTGGACCTGTATTTTAGCCAAGGGGAAAAAAAATGAAAACATCTAGATTGGCAGTAGAGGTGTACTGTAGTAGCTCATGACTTTGGAATGCTATGAAAACAACAAGCTGACCCTCACTTCCAGCAGGGTCAAAATTAAAAATGATCTTATGTCCAGGAATTATTAGATGCCATGCTCTTGCCAGCCACTTTGGCCATTATCAAAGTCCCTGGACTTTGCATCTTGGAATGAAGGCTAAAGGAAACCACCTCACCAATACTTCTCAAAGAACACTGCTCTCAAGGGACCAACAACAAAATGCCTGTCATGGTCCAAAAGGGTATATCCCCAAAGGATAATCTGAAAAAAATTGACTAGATATTCTCAATAATAGCTCCTGAAAAATTAAAAAAAAATAGAAATGTAAGAATTGTTGGTTCAATTTAAAAAGAATCTCTAGGGACACCCAGGTGGCTCAACAGTTGCGTGTCTGCCTTTGGCTCAAGGTGTGATCCCAGGGTCCTGGGATTGAGTTCCACCTCGGGCTCCCCACAGGGAGCCTGCTTCTCCCTTTGCCTGTGTCTCTGCCTCTCTCTGTGTGTCTCTCAGGAAAAAATAAATAAATAAAATCTTTTTTAAAAATAAAAATCAAAAAAAATTTTTAAATAAAAAGAATCTCTGACTTGGACCAAATAATAATCCAGTCCTGCCAGGGACTGAAATTCACATTTCTGACTATGTACATGCCTTGAACTGTTGGCCCACTGATAAAATAATAACCTTTATGAACCAATACTGGTGGAGAAATATTAGCAAGGCTGCAAAGGGTATCTACTATGCTTGTCCCTCTTCCCAAAATACAATTCAAGACAACCTATCCACGTTACTCCTAGACACATGACACTGCTCAAGTTTTGGCAAATGGATTTTATACAGCTTCCCCCATCTCGAGGATTATAAACATGTCTTAGGAATGGTTCCTATGTTTTAAAATATCATCCCATCCTGAGGAACTGCCCTCAAACTTCCCAGTGACCAGGAATTCACTTTACAAGTCAAGTGCTTCAATAGGTCTGTGCCATTTGGTCAGTTTTACAACACTTTCATTCTCAATCTTCAGGGATGGTTGAATATACTAACAGTATTATTAAAACGCAATTGGCAAAGTTTCTAGAGACACTTTAAATACCCTAGCCAAAAGCACTGCTGTTAGTTCTAAATCTCAAATCGAACCCGTTTGGAACCCATAAACCCAACCTCTGAGTTAACTATGAGACCCCAACACGTTTGGCTCCTGCTCCTTCTGATCTTCATCTGGTAAAGGGGAATATGCTTCAATATTGGAAAGGCCTAATTTTTTCTATTGAAAATAACCATGCTTTAGGAGAATGAGCTTTCTTCAGGGTGTTCTGGGGAGAAGAAGATCTTAAACATCACACCTTGCAGGCTGGAGATTTCATCTATTGGAAGAGATCATCTCCAGAAATATGCTTTTCAGCTTCATTATAAAGGAACAAAACTTTGTGCCACCAAACTCCAAGGAATAGGTTCTTGGACCCATGTAACATGTCTAAAGAAAGCACCAAACCCTGACTGGACTTGCACATCAACTGTGACCCGAGAACAAAGATTTCTAGGAATTGAAGCAGCCAACATCTGGAGGAGGCAGCTTTCCCACAATGACTGGACTGGACCCATATACCCTTTACTTACCGCTTCTTCCTACCTTAGTTGTTACCTTTCTTGTTCCAATCTATTGCAAAAGGGGGAAAACTTGCTGGCTCTTGGATGGATCACCAGAAACTTGACTCTGTTCAAGATGTCAGCGATCCCTTGTTCTCTATTTAAATACAATTTGCTCCCCAATAGCCAACAGAAATACAAATGAGAGAACTCCTCTTTGTAAGGCTTTTATAAAAGAAGCTTTTATAGGCTGGGGTGGTTCCTTACAGAATATCTGTCCCTCATCTTATTCAGTAAAATAATTTTTAAGCTTTATCCCTTCTGCTTGCCAACCTTTGTAGAAACAGTGTGCCTGACAGAGTGATGTTAGCCCAGTGCTTTGAGATGGTCTCCAGTGTTTGATGTTGGGTAGAAACCTCCACACAGTTGGTAAGCAGAAGCAAGTGTCAGAAGTGATGTGTTCTGTGTGAGTGTAGTAGTGTGGAAATAAAGAGACATCTGGCCAAAGACTGGGGTTTTCCAACATAATAAGAATGTAAGATTTGATGTTCAACTGTCTCTAGGGTATTTCTATATCTATACTTGTAGCATAGATGTCTCACTTAATCCTGACTCATATATCTAAGTGCCTATGGTACACTCTCTTTTCATTCAGGAATTTCATAGCTACCTTAAACTCAACATGACCCCACAAGAACAACTAATTTTTTCCTCATCTCCTGTTCTTTTTCTATTTCTGTATGTATTATGTAAGATCATGGCAGTAAAGAATATTCTCTGAAATGGCCAAAGAGTTGGGGACCAACTTCCATGGAACACACAGTTTTTTTGTTGCTGTGTGTGTATAGTTTTTTTTTTTTAAGATTTTATTAATTTATTTGAGAGAGAGTGAGCAAGAGAGAGACTGCAAGAGCAGGGGGAGGGTTAGAGGGAGAGGGACAGACTCCCTGCTGAACAGAAAACTCAACTCAGGGCTCCATCCCAAGACTCCAGGATCATGAACTGAGCCTAAGGCAGATGCTTAACTGATGGACCCACCCAGGCGCCCCTGAAACCCTGTTTTTATTTTTATTTTTTATTGTATTTATTTATTCATGAGAGAGAGAGAGGCAGAGACACAGGCAGAGGGAGAAGCAGGCTCCATGCAGGGAGCCCAATGTAGGACTCAATCCCAGGACCCCGGGATCATGCTCTGAGCCAAAGGCAGACGCTCAACCACTGAGCCCCCCCAGGCATCCCTGGAACCCAGTTTTTAAAGAGCAAAGGAAGAAATTTTCATGAAGAAACCAAGCCAGGAAAATATGAAAGATTGAAATTGGCTCAGAAAAGTTTAGTAGGAACCAAAGAATAGAGTTACACAGAGGAAATGATTAATAGCATAAATGCCATGAGGGGCTAAATGAAATACAGGCTTATAAATCAGTCTAAAAACGGTTAGCCAGTTGCCCAAGACAGGCAGTCATCAAAAGTCATCTCAGGCAAGGACAAAATTCATACAAAATTACATTCTGATATACAAACAGCATAACTACATACTTAGTATTTTAGTAATTAAACTGAAAAAAAGATTGGAGAGGATTTTTAAGTAAAATTAACAGTGAAATCAGAGTTGTTTTCTCTAATAACAAATTACAGTTTAAAAGAGGAGGGATTACGAGCAGCAACCAAACTTAAAAGGAATATATCTCTCACCAAAAACACTTGAAAAGAAGGCAGAATGAAAAGCCAAAGTTTTCCAGTGAGGTTAGTGGCACTCCCAACCCACCTGAGCATCCTGGAGGTGATACCAGAAAAGGAAGGTAAGTCAACGAATACCTCACTAATAGCCCCAAGTTTTAGAAATATGGATGTAGCGAAGGAATGAGTAGGCAACTCTGGGAAAAGTCTTCAGAAACCAAGCCCCCTCTGAAAGCTCTAAAATCTCAGCAGAAACAGTTACCAGATCCCTAGCTTTTTTTCTTTTTCTTTTCTTTTTCTTTTTTCTTTGTGTGTGTGTGTGTGTGTGTGTGTGTGTGTGTGTGTGTGTTCGGACAAAACTCAAAGTGGGACCAGAAGAGAAAGTGACTACAAACAACCAGAGCCATTTATGGTTAGCAGCTAACCAAGAATTTACTAGAACAGAAGCCAAATGGGAAGGTAAGTAAGACATGAGGTCCTGTGAGGGTGGAGTAAGGTGTGGGGACAGGCTGAATGGCAGGTGGAAATCCTCCCCAACTGTGAAGGATTAACCAAAAGACCCAAGCAGATAGGTATGCATACACTTTCCTTCTTCTGACAGGACAGAATGCTGGAATAGAGGCTAAGAAAAGACCAGCTATAATTGAGGATTAAATTTAGGCTTGGACTGTGGTCATCAAGACAGTGTGGTACTGGCACAAAAACAGACACATAGATCAATGGAACAGAATAGAGAACCCAAAAGTGGACCCTGAACTTTATGGTCAACTAATATTCGATAAAGGAGGAAAGACTATCCACTGAATAAAAGACAGTCTCTTCGATAAATGGTGCTGGGAAAATTGGACATCCACATGCAGAAGAATGAAACTAGACCACTCTCTTGCACCAGACACAAAGAGAAACTCAAAATGGATGAAAGATCTAAATGTGAGACAAGATTCCATCAAAATCCTAGAGGAGAACACAGGCAACACCCTTTTTGAACTTGGCCACAGTAACTTCTTGCAAGATACATCCATGAAGGCAAGAGAAACAAAAGCAAAAATGAACTATTGGGACTTCATCAAGATAAGAAGCTTTTGCACAGCAAAGGATACAGTCAACAAAGCTAAAAGACAACCTACAGAATGGGAGAAGATATTTGCAAATGACATATCAGATAAAGGGCTAGTTTCCAGGATCTATAAAGAACTTATTAAACTCAACAGCAAAGAAACAAACAATCCCATCATGAAATGGGCAAAAGACATGAACAGAAATCTCACAGAGGAAGACATGGACCTGGCCAACACACACATGAGAGAATTCTCTGCATCACTTGCCATCAGGGAAATACAAATCAAAACCACAATGAGATACCACCTCACACCAGTGAGAATGGGGAAAATTAACAAGACAGGAAACCACAAATGTTGGAGAGGATGTGGAGAAAGGGGAACCCTCTTACACTGTTGGTGGGAATGTGAACTGGTGCAGCCACTCTGGAAAACTGTGTGGAGGTTCCTCAAAGAGTTAAAAATTGACCTGCCCTACGACCCAGCAATTGCACTGTTGGGGATTTACCCCAAAGATACAGATGCAGTGAAACACCCGGACACCTGCACCTCGATGTTTCTAGCAACAGTGTCCACAATAGCCAAACTGTGGAAGGAGTCTCGGTGTCCCTCAAAAGATGAATGGATAAAAAAAAAATGGGGTTTATGTATACAATGGAATATTCCTCGGCCATTAGAAACGACAAATACCATTTGTTTCGATGTGGATGGAACTGGAGGGTATTATGCTGAGTGAAATAAGTCAATCGGAGAAGAACAAACATTATATGGTCTCATTTATTTGGGGAATATAAAAATAGTGAAAGGGAATAAAGGGGAAAGGAGAAAAAAAATGAGTGGGAAATACCAGAAAGGGAGACAGAACATGAGAGACTCCTAACTCTGGGAAAAGAATAAGGGATGGTGGAAAGGGAGGTGGGTGGGGGGTGGGGGTGACTGGGTGACGGGCCCTGAGGGGGGCACTTGATGGGATGAGCACTGGGTGTTATGCTATATGTTGGCAAATTGAACTCAAATTTAAAAAATAAAATTTAAATAATAAATAAATAAATAAATAAATAAATAAATAAATAAATAATTTAGGCTTGGAGCTAAGTGCCCAATGGGGAGGACAACCCTCAAGCCCTGTGGCTCCCTCCTCACCTGGATGGGAACAGAGGCACTTCCACTACATGAAGGTTCTTTAGAAGGACAGGACCCACTTAATTTCAGTTTTAACGCCCTCTCACCCGCAACCCAATCTTCCCCCTCACCACACTCCTAATTCTGGCTCAGCATTGATTCTCTCCTTTGTAAAATGAGGATCATTTAGAGAAAAACTGATTCTACCACTTTTGCCATTAAATTGCTTATGGGTGAAATAAAACAATTTGTATAAAAATATGAAACTTGCAAAGTCTAGAGCATTGATACAAAAATTGGTCATTGTTGTCACTGTTATTTTGTATTTGGCAAACACCCTCATCTCTTTTTCTAGGCAGATGTGTTGTAAAGTTCATGGCTGAACTGCCCACCCACACTGACTTCTCTTCACCTCATGAAGGTCTGTCAAAATATTCTCAAAGCACTGGTAGGATGGTTGTTCAAGGGGTGTCTCTATTTTCCCTGAGAGTCTTTGGCTTTAAAAACAAAAACAAAAAACCCTGCCTTATATAATATTGTATTTGCAAACTTGTTTCTTAATAAAGTTTTAATTTGACACTGTAGCACCATTGGATTTTTAACAAAACCTCAGTGCTGACTTTGCAATGATTTTATTTCCTATTAAAAATAGTAAAGTTACAATTTGTCCAGCTCACCTGGAAACAATATTGCCCTCAGTTGTTTGGTAATTGGGTAGATATTTATTGTCACATCCCATGCTCTCTGTGTAAACACTAGGTGTTAGTAGCTATTCATAACTGCAGCTTGGCATGTCCATGAAATTAAACAAAGTAATTAATTTAGTTTTAGGCATAAAACAAGGAAATACGCGGGGCTACGGGGCTACCAAAGCAACATGAACAGTGAAAACTCATAGAATTATTATGAGAACAAAAAAAAAGTATGTAGCCTGCAGTAATAAAGTGATTTTTAAATTATTTTGTCAAAGAAATACATTTAATTTTTCATTAATGGCCTTAAAGATACAAATTTTAATATTTTGCCATTACATTATCAGGCTACTTTCCATATATATTGACTAGAATGGATCTATTTGTAAGACCTCAAACTAAACTGCTATATGAGAAGTATAATTTCTTATGTGGGAAAATCTTGTTCTACTAAGGCAAAATACGTACCAGGATAATACCATGCAAAACCATCTGTTATCTAGAGTGAACATCATGAGGGGAGAACAATGATGAATGTAATTAAAACTGAGAGGGAAAGGAGGGGGGACCTCTATTCTCAAAATGTTTTGGCTCCCCTACCAGTACGAAGAGAAAGCCATCCTTTGCCAGGTGCTTCAAAATATTCATATGAAAAATCCTGTCTGTCATGGAAGGAGAATGAAGCCTTCAGGTCAACTTTCTTTTTTAATTTTTATTTATTTATGATAGTCACACAGAGAGAGAGAGAGAGAGA
The DNA here is from genome assembly GCF_048418805.1 of Vulpes vulpes. NCBI lineage: Eukaryota > Metazoa > Chordata > Mammalia > Carnivora > Canidae > Vulpes > Vulpes vulpes. The sequence goes on from NC_132794.1 coordinate 43,775,752, forward strand.
GAGGCAGAGACACAGGCAGAGGGAGAAGCAGGCTCCATGCACCGGGAGCCCGACGTGGGATTCGATCCCGGGTCTCCAGGATCGCTCCCTGGGCCAAAGGCAGGCGCTAAACCACTGCGCCACCCAGGGATCCCTCAGGTCAACTTTTATGCAGTCATTTACATACGCCATACCTGGATTTCCAATTTTGAGATGATTGCAATATAATAAACAATGACAACACTATGACTCTAGTAGACAAAAGTTCATCTTTCATGATTCTAAACTTGATTTAGAATCTTGCCATATCATTATTATCACAAATTGCACTGAAGCTACATCAGAATCGCAGCTAAAGTGTGTATGTTGGTCAAAGGCTGGTAGCAAAGCATTGAATATATTTAAAAACTAAAAAGCCTAACCCTAAAACTAAAAATGCAAATGATACATTAAGAAACAACACTGAAAAGATGAATAAAGAAAAGGCAAATGACTGAAGATGTCTATATCCACTATCGCAACATTATTCATTAATAAAGCATCAGTTTATGCTTCCATGCTCTATATGTTTTGGGATAAGAGGACAGAAAGAAGGAAGTGAGAAAGTAAAAGAGGGAGCAAAGAAGAGAGGAAGAAAGAAAGGGGAAAGAAAAGCAGGCAATTCAAGGGGGAAGGTGCAGGGGCCACCGTTTCGTGACATAATTTTTTTCTCAGACCTCCAAGACAATCATTTTTCAGGAAGTTAAAGAAGACAGGCAAAAATTTATCCTATTTAGAAGTTTTAATTCATGGAGCATCAAAAGGGCCAGTCATTGTAAATGCCATATTTAGGAAATGTGAGAAACAGAGAGAACTTTGCTAAATATAATAATTAACGAGAAGAAAGAAAAAGCTATGTAGGAATTAAGGTACCTTTGGCTGTGGAAACCTCCCACTGGGGGTTAACCCTTTCTTCTCTCTTTCCAGCCCCAGGAAGGTTCATATTTTTCCCTATATTTTGCCAAACCTCATGAGTCACTTTTTTCCTTCATTTAAAATTCAGAAACCTAGGGTGCCTGGGTGGCTCAGACGCTCAGTGTTGAGCATCTGCCTTCAGCTCAGGGCATGATCCTGGGGTCCTGGGATCGAGTCCCGCATGGGGCTCCCCTCAGGGAGCCTGCTTCTCCCTCTGCCTCTGTCTCTGCCTCTCTCTTGTGTCTCTCATGAATAAATAAATAAAATCTTTTTAAAAAATTAAAAACGAAAAACAAATAAAATTCAGAAAACCTTAAGGGCTGCTGCTGTTTCTGTGCCAAAGGCCACAGGACTTCTGGGGCCCCATTTGAGGGAGTCACTGCCAACAGCGGCTCAGAGTTGTCCCAGGTCATTAACAGTATGCTGCTCCTCAGCCTTCTGTCTTCACAGCTGTGTTTAGTTCTCATTTCTGCTGCACTGAAGCCACCAGATGGGGCAGAAAAATCCATCTTGTATTTTCTTTTGACCCTGTCAATAATAAACAAGAGTTTTAGGAGATGCAACAGCTTCAAAAATAGTTAACTTATACCACCACCGTTTTTACACACACACACACACACACACACACACACACACAAGCTTTTCAAACAAATAAATAAAACCACGTCAATGGCAAACCTTAGTGTTTTTTCTAGCTCCATGAAATTATCTTAGCGCTCTAAAGTCTGACATTTCAGTTTGGTTCCCAGTGGCAGTCCAAGGGCTGTCTAGGAGAGGCACCTGGGTGGCTCAGTTGGTTAAGAGTCACACTCTTAATTTGGATTCAGGTCATGATCTCAGGGTTATGAGGTCAGGCCCCATGTTGGGCTCCACTCTAGGCTTGGAGCCTGCTTAAAATTCTCTCTCCTTCTCCCTCTGCCCCTCCCCCTCTCCCTCTTTAAAAGACTGAGTTTTTTTGTTTGAGGGTTTGGGGAGGGACAGTTGTTTGTTGTTGGGGCTTTTGATATTGGTTGGCTGGTTGGTTGGTTTGACTGGGTTTTACCATTAGACTCTCCATGGAGAATTTAAAAGCAAAACTCACCAATGAAATTTATCTTCCAACATTGTATTCTTTATTAACCTGACTAGGTTTTTTGGCTGAGCCAAAAAGGTATTTTCTATTTGTATAATTCTGTGGTTACCCTCAGCCAAAATCAAGGGCCAAAGTACACAAAAAATGTGGTGAGGAACACTTTCCCAAACCAAAGCATGTTGAGGTCTACCAATAGGATCTAAGCCTGCTCAACTGATGTCCCATATGCAAAGCACTACTAATAAGTAACCTTCTCTGAAGTTCGCTAAATTTCCAAAAGTAAGAGAGTCAGAACTCCTGCTATAACCAAAACTCATCCAAATGTCTTCCTCATGCCACCTTCCATTAACATCACCTCTAGATTTGGGGACTTAACGTTGAGGCACCACATCCACCCACCTCAATGATAATCTAAAAATGACTACTGAAACATTAAAACTAGCTTCATCTTACAAAATGACTCATAAATCATCACCAGGGAAATCTCTTTTATTCTTTTTTTTTTAATTAATTTTTATTGGTGTTCAATTTACCAACATACAGAAAAACACCCAGTGCTCATCCCGTCTTTATCTACCTGTAGATAATAGTTTTCAATTAATAAATCTGTCAGAGAATGGGGACTTGATATGAGAAACTGGTCTATGACAATCACTACGTGCTAAATTGACCAAAATAATCCTTTTTTTCCTTATAACTTAAGCATATCATTGTAGATCTTTCTACTTCTACTCCCTAGATTATGAAGTGGCTAGAAAAAATAGTGTTCCTCCCCTAATATGGAAAACTATAAAAATGATTTGATAATAAGCATGGTGTGTTTATAAAATGTAAATAAGTCAATCTATTGAAATAGTAGAAAATAGAATAATAGAAAACAAAATCAAATATAAATCTCTTTTCTATGTGAAATAATTTCTAAAGACAGGTTTCAAGAAATTCCAGTAGAAGATTTCTATATTTCTATTCCTCCAGTCTTTTCCTACACTCATGGTACATTTTGTTATTACCATCTTGTTAAAAAAAAAAAAAAGTCACGAGTACATGCATCTCTTGAGAATTTCAGTTACAAACCAAATTCATTACATATTTCTATTTTGTTATAGTTTCTAATCTTTGCCACAGTTGGGTAGTGGGTGGGGAAAAGAAAGGAAATTGGAAGAAGGAGAGCAATAGGGAAGGGTTTTGTATAACAACAAAGGGATATCCAGAATGAATTGATTTTCTTGAAAGAAACATGTGTACATGAATCAAAATGACACTGTTTCACGGAATTAAAAGTAAAATTTGATTTATTGAAAGAGAATAAGAATATAAATGAATCAGGGAATTCTATAACAGAAGCCTGTTGCATGAGTATCTTAGTACCCTATATATCGCATTCATAAGATTGCACCAGAAATGTACAACAACCAGAAGCAGATCTTGGATGGTGAAATGTCCTCTTTCTCTCATTTAAAATTCGGGCATAATCTTCAAGCATCATGTGACATTGTCAGAATACTTCGTGTGACCATGTCTTAGGCTCTCCCTCTCTAACTGATTGGAACCAACGTACTTCGTGTAACAGAGCTGTCTAAACCAAGTTCCTAAAAGGAGAGGACATGAAAGCCTTTCTGATTGGAAACTCTGCTTCTGGTTTGCACACAGCCTGCCTTACATAGCTTGTCTATTTGAATGGTGGTGTCTCCCCTTAACTGCAAGGAACAGATAAGGTTCACACACAGGTTTAATCTGGCATCAAGCTTCCACTTAGTCTCTTGTGCTTGTTTATTGCCCATGTGCAGCTGTTCCTGCCTTTCCTCTGTCTGCTGCTCACTCCACAGTGAGGTCACAGAAGTGGGCTGTCACTGGTCTTGGTTTCCCTCTTCAGTGTATGCATCCCATTCTCACTGATGGTGTTATCCACTTCCGTGCTACGTAACTGAAAATATATTTTCTTCATAATATATCTTTGAAGAACGTGTTCCAAAAGAGCCTCTGAATTTTCTTTTTGGTCATTACATTTTTCCCTAAAAAAAATAAAATGCATGAATAAAATAAAAACCCCATCAAATGCCAATGTGGCAAAATTGTTCAGATTTTACTTTTTCTCCTCTTGTTCTTTTTTGTTGCTACAGCTCAAGACTCACAACAATACTAAATGATGACTGACTCTCATACCAGTTTTGCTGGAAAAGCAGCGACAAATTCCTAAATTCTGGGATGTCAAATGGGTCCAATTCTACAAACTAAAAAGGTGGAAGCAAAATCATTAAAAACATTGTCAGATCCCATTGGAGTTTCTCAAGGTAGGAGGCAAAGTTCATATTCTTTCTTAACATTGGTATTCTTAATCACATGATTTTCTACCCAGCCAAAGATTCTTTCCATCTTCCTTCAAACTCCAACAATTGTTCTTCATTTTTGTGAAATCTCATTCCTTTATATATTCATTCATTCATTCATTCATTCATTCATTCATACCAAATTTCTTTAATAGATATTTATTGAGCACCTAGTACCAGAAATATAGAACTTTAAAGGGAAAGGGGTATGGTGGAAAAGAGCACCAGATACAGATTCAGAAGACTTGAGTTCACTGAGAAGCAGGTACCTACCTCCTTCTCCATCATCACACCACTCACACCACTCTACAGATCAGCATAAGATGCATAATAGGTCAAATATACTTTTAGTACCTTGGGTTATCTCACCATGTAAAGAAACAGATTCCAAAAGCAGCACAACAGGCAAACATGTGCCCAGAATACCAGGGTTCGACTCTCAATGTTGCCACTCTCAGCCATAGGACCTCTGAAAAGGTGTTAAGTCTAGGCCTCTGACTGTAAAATGAGAACATAAGAGTGACTACCTCATAAGTTCTCATTAAATGAGTCAATAATTATACAGTACTTAGAACAGTGTCTGGTATGATTATTTGCTACAAATATTTATAAACGCTTTTATAAATTTACATTTATATAAAGTGTATTTCTTAAATAAATTTAACATGTAAATTATGTAAGTTATGAAACTTGAGTTAGTCGGTACACATGTAAAACGCTTAGACCTGTGCCACAGGTACTCACTAAAGGTGAACTATATAAATACTGTTACTCAACCGCCCCCTTCTGGGAAGCCCAGGCCCCTTCTGCAGAAATTCTTCCACACATCACATGCTAGGAGACCCTGCCACCCAATCACAACTGGCTTGACCAAAGAAAAAGCACCTGACCCAAGGCAGATTATCCAAAGGAAGTAACTGTACCGATCCAACTGTCTCTCCCTGGAATTTCCATCGAGGGTGTAGAACAGAGTCAGCGAATCATTGTAACCTCTTTTACAGAGGGGTTAAAATTCACACAGAGAAATAGCAGGACCTGAGGAAGTAGCTGAGTCACATTTACTGTACAACATGAGAAGAAATCCTTGGACTCTTGCTAATTACTCAGCTACCTCACTGAATCCCCAGTCACCCTCCTGCCTTTGAACTAGGATCCATCACCTGGGCACCAATACGTGTTGTGGTTTCTATTTGCCCCATCCTGCCTAGTGACCTGGTGTTGGTTTCCCTGAGCCATGACCAAGTGGCAAGACTCCTCTCTTTTTGTTATTTCCACTGCAGTCTTAACAACAGACCACTGTACCATATGGATATTTCGTGCAACTTCAAGACCCTCCTCGATAAGTCATAAGGAGCTATTGAGTAGAGAAAAAGTTCAAAAGAAAGCTTTCAATCCTTTCTGGACATCAGACTTACCTGTAATGACTTTTCAAATGCATAGCCTGGGTCCTACCATCCAGATGCTAATTCAATCGTGCGGAGCAAAGCTTTGGCATTAATACATTTCTGAATTTCCATAGAAGATTAATATGTTTACCTCAGGCTGAGAATTAACAGAGGATAGTCAAAGAATGCCATAGACAAGAGCCAGGGAAAGGGAAGGGAAAAAAGATGATGACCAGTGCTTAAGGATAAAACTATTTTATGATTTCTTCACTAATAATGTACCACTGGGCACTTTCCCAGACCATTGTAATATAGGGCATAGGATCGTGTTTCCAGAACACGTACTGCTCTTCAAAATCTTCATCGATTCTCCATTGGGCACAAAATAAAGACCAAAAAAGAAAAAAAAAAGTGGGGGGAGGGGATCCTTAGGTAGCTCAGCAGTTTAGTGCCTGCCTTCACCTCAGGGCGTGATTCTGGAGTCCCTGGGATCGGGATCGAGTACCACATCGGGCTCCCTGCATGGAGCCTGCTTCTCCCTCTGCCCGTGTCTCTACCTCTCTCTCTCTCTAACTCTCATGAATAAATAAATAAAATCTTTAAAAAAAAACAAACAAACAGGAGTTTCCAAGAATTGAGGATACAATCTTCAATTAAGAAAAAAAAAAAAAAAGTCCAGCACTCAGGCCCTCCATAAAGTCCATCAAAGTCCTTCCCTTTATACCCGCACCTTCTTGTGATAGCTACCTTTTGGACAGTTCCTGAACATTATGTGTGCTGTTACACTTCCAGGTCTTTAGTTCATTCTGGTCTCTCAGCCCTTTCCTGTCCTTTCTGTCCATCTTGAAGTAATAATCATAATAGCAATAACAATTTTCAGATCACAACAGTGCTTTCCTCAACATTGTTACATTTCTTCCTCACAGCAGCAACTGTGAGAAATACATATGCTCCTTATTTCAACTTTCTGATCCAGAAACAGGCTCACACAGGTTAAGTGACTTACCCAGTATCTGGCGTATAAGAGAAAGTCAATAAAAATTGAGCAAAAAATAGGAAAACGAACTAAGTCTTTAAACATCAAAGTCCAAGATTTTTTTTTCATTTGTTGCACTTCATTTTAATGAACTATCCATACTACTAAGTCTTTCAGAAATCAGATTTTAAAAAATCCCATCAAGTCTTCTGTAATGCCCCTAATCATAGCACATAGCTTATAATGATTAATAATCATAATTACCATTTTTGAGTATGCAGTTAATGCCAGGTATTACGATAAGTGCTTTATACATTTTATAGGTTCTCCTTTACAAAGGTGGAGACTGAGGTCCCAAGACATAAAACAACTTGCCTGATGGCATCCAGCTACCAAGGGGCAGAATTAGACCATTGTTTATAGACCTCATGTGCTTGATCCTTCCCTCTCCATCCAACCAGCACAGTATTTTGTTTTGCTTGTTTTAAGGTAATGAGTAACATGCATTTTTCCTCTCTACTCTAAAACTCTTTGGTTAGAAGTCTTCTCAGCTTACACTCCACTACCGCTGCCACCATATATATAGCCACGGCGCTTCAACCATTTAATAAATATCTAGAAAATGTATTAATGTGAGCCTGCCAAGAATGAGGCCATATGCTTTAAGAATCTGATGCTCAGAAGGGATTCAATTTAATTCATTTAATCTCTACTTATCTTTATTATCACTCTGCCTCATCAAATTCATCTAGAACAACATCGCTCATGAAAGTTTTTTGCTATCTAGACCTTTTTCACCATGCCTATCACATGTGGGTCAAATGAGATAAAGTTTGGGAATTCACCTCGGCAAGTATAAAACAGCTGACAGATTTGTATCACACACACACCCAACTTGTCCTGCTCCAACAAGACAATAATAGAGACTGCCAAGTATCTGTTTCAGAAAGTTCTTCACCTCCAAATTTGGCTACTCTGTTTCTCAATACTGTATGTTTTCTGAAGCTGTGGAGTCTCCTGACCACTTTATGACTAGCGTAATTAGGGTAAACAATATGAAAAGTGAATGGATCCAGGAATCCCAATTTCCCAGATTGCCACTAATATTCCCATCCCTCAGAAACATACTCCTGCCTCGCTTCTGAAAGAAGTCACACCTCTTTTCTGCACTCTTCCTCGAGGTTTTCATCATACTGTGACTCATTGATACTGATCAACTTCTCTCTACCCATCTCATTTACATTATTTTGACCTGGATCCCTTGATAATTTTCACCATCCCCAAACCTGTCTGGCTTACAGGTGGTTCTCATTGCAACCCATTTAAGAATAGCAACAGTGGTTTAGCAACAGTGGCTTTGTTCACCCAAACAGCTTATGACAGTCCTTGCACAGATTTTTATCTCTTTACATAAAACTCCATCAATGTTGCAGATTCAGAATTTTGAAACCATATGTTTCTGATATTTGGGTGTTTTCCCCCCTTTAGGCTTTGTGAATGAAGGAGAGAAATAACATCCGTATTGTTCTTTCACTGACAAAAGGTTCGTTCACACCACCTAAAGTCACTGGAGAATGAGTCTTCACGATGTCTTATTTTCAAGTCATGTTATCAATTCCGTTTAAGTTTATAAAGAGTGCAATACATGCTCACATTAGAGGAACACTCAGTGAGTCACTCTTGTCCAAGAATACTCAATAGTTTAATTTATCTATTTTTTGTATGGTAATATTTCAGCTGCCACTGTTGGGAAGCATTTAGAATGTGGCCCCCTGCAGTCTTGTTGATAAAAATAAAGGTGATTTTTTTTTTTTAACTCCATGTACCAGCAGTAGAGTGTCCCAGTTGCATGAAGCCAATTCTGAATTTTCAGGACTGCTTTCCTCTAAATATTCTGTATTATGTTTACCCCGATCATATCACTTCCATTTCTTAGTTTCCATATGTAACTAATTAGCTAACCTGTACTGTGCATCTGCTAAGGCCAGGACCTCTGCTGAGCAGGTTCTACCAAAATCTCAGTCAGTGTGAGGTGGGTAACTATCAAAATACGCACTTAGCAGCTGAAGAAAGGGAGCCAAAAGGATTTAGTCAGTTTTTTAGGGCACCCTGCGGAGCTGGGATTTGAATTCCAGCATGTCTCATTTCAAAGCCCAAGCTTTTAAGTTCCTGGGCCGCTTACGAAGACATCAACTCAACTGCTATCCATAAAATGGGTGTCCTGCCTCCAGTCAGAGCTCAGATGACACTACTAACTGGTTTTCCTTTGTGCACGATCCATGTAGGAGTCACAACAGCCACCCAGCCACCCATTTAGCAATGGCTGTATCTGACCTCCTTGCTCCTCAGGCCTTCCAACAAAATTAGAAAATATCTGAGACCAGCGAGGTCCTCCTCCATTTAAATTGTACTGAGAGGGCTTTTTCAGAACCTATTCTCTGTTGCCATTAGTTCAGTCTCTCCATTGCCTTTTTTCAAATTATTTGAGCCAGTATCCTGTGGCTATGCAGTAAAAACTGCCCAGGTTTTAGTGTCCTTAAAAATAAATTTCCATGTCAATTCTTTACCCTCCTTTCCCTACCCCACATAAAAAAAAAAAAAAAAAAAAAAAAAAAAAAAAAAAAACCCTCCCAAATTCTTAATTCTCCTGGCCAGAGGAGTGGGGAATTGCATAACAATTTGCAATATATCTTTCAAAGTACTCTTTCAGGGGTGTCTGGCATTATGTGGTGTGACTATGTAAGAGCCAAGCCAAGTCTCTGGAACTGTTCCCTGCCAGAGAGTGACAGGTAATTTAAGATTTTAAAAAACTTTTGCCCTAGATAATACTTGAAAATGAAGCCTCATATAAAGACTCGCTTTCTCCCCTTTTAAAACTGTTCCGAGGCCTCGGTTCCTTGTTTCCCAGCCTCCATATGCTATCATATATAATGTCCGTGGAAACATATTGATTTAAAGATCAAGTCAGCAAAGGAATCGGGCTCTTTGCAAGCTGCCTCGGTTTAACTACTGAAAACCTTTGTAATTGCCTCTGAGACTCGTGTCACTGGAACTTTAATTCACTTGCACTCTCACATGGAGGAATTTAACTGCTCACTCTAGGCTTCCACCCCTCCTAAGTGCCTTCAGAAGGGAATGACAAGCCAAGCAAACTGCCTATTTGTGGGCATAAGGGGCAACTCCAGTAAAATCCTGGCCACGGAATAGCATTCTGGATATTTTCCATCTGTAAGACTGGTTATTTGCCACAGCTGTCTTGGGAATCTCACATCCTTGGACAGTCGTGCATTTTAAAAAGTACCCATTGACTTCTGATCTGTTGGTTTTGAGAAGGTAAGGAAATAGTAGAGATGGTGACTCAATGCTGAACACAATTTAAGGGAAACCTGGAGGAGAGGTCGAAACCATGTAACCAGAAAGCAGAGCCACGGCTTTTCCAAGAAGAGCTTTGAGACTCTCCCTACTTTCCTCTGAAAACCGTGGAGATTACATACTTACTATCTGCATGTACCTTCCCTTGAATGTAAAGGTCACTTTTCCATAAAAGTCCAAAGAATTTTCAGGTTTAATGCCACACTGAGGCACTAGAAAATTATATGTAGAATACCTGTAGGGCTGATTTACTGGATTCTCCATTGAGCGCTTTCGCAACCAACTGAACTTTGTATACATATGACATAAATATGTGCATAAGATATTAACATTGTGCAAGGCCATGTGGTAATGAGCTTTTTAATGCTTTCATATGTATGCGTGTATGTTTCCTGTCTAGACAGTTAAGTGAGTTATCTCCGTCAATTCATCAGTAAGAAACAATATTGAAAATAATTTCCTTTTCCTATTGTTTGCATTGAAAACTAAAAGTCATTATGTAAAAAGAAATATGAGCCACTCCTGAACTATTCACACTACTATATTTTTTTCATAATTTTGGCCACATGAAATTAATTAATCATAGTTAATTAATTAATTAATCATAGTTCTCCAGAGAAGCAGGACCAACAGGATGTACATATGTAGAAATTAATTATAAGGAATTGGCTAATATGATTATGGAGACTGAGAAATCTCAAGAACTGTCATCAGAAGCCGAAGAAGAGGAGAGCCAAGGGTGTAGTTCCAGCCCAAGTTTAAAGACCTGAGAACCAAGAAAGCTGATGGTATATGATCTAGTCCAAAAGCCTGCAGGCCCACGACACAAAAAAAAGAGCTGATGTTTCAGTTCGAGTCCAAAGGCCGAAAAAGACCCATGTCCCAACTCAAGCAGTCAGGCAGGAGGAGTTTCCTCTTACTTAAGGGAAGTCAGACTTCTTGATCTAGCCAGGCCTTCAACTGATTAGATGAGGCCCACCCATGATAGGGAGGATAATGTGCTTTCACTCAGTCTATTGCTTCAAATGTTGATCTCATCCAAAAACATCCTCACAGACACACCCAATGTCTGGGTACCAAATATCTGGGTACCCCAACAAGTCGAGACACAAAATTAACCATCGCATCCCATACCATAACTTTTTCAGTTCATTATTTGGGTCAGGTCGAACTTCAATCTGTTAGACATCTTACTAAGGTTACTAAGAAAGTCAAAGATATTAAGATTAATAGCAATATTTATAAAATATTTCCAAGCTAAAAGTGTTTGAATGATAATATACTATGAGGTAGACAAAACACATTTCTTCTCTAGTCATTCCTCTATCTTCCCCTATAAGAAGGCATGTGCTAAACCATGTGGGAACAATCTTCTTGCTGGAAGAATATTAACTAATGTTAACCAAGGTTGTGATAAAATGTAATGTGTCATTCTATATAGTTTGGTCAGGTCAATAGCTCTGAACGCCATACAGATCTTCTGTATCGAGAAGGTGGGTCCTTCAAACTCACCCACAGACACTTTGGCCTCACAAGTTTAATGATAGACAACAAAATTATAAAGACTCTAAAACTATTGGGGACCCTCTTACAGGAAATTCCAAAATGGCAAAACCAGTTCTCACAAGTTCCCTGATTTAGCAAGCAGAGTATAAGCTGATGAACACGTTTTCAGAGTTCTTGTTTTCCATAAATACAGAAATCTCGTAATTATCTCAAGAACCATACATTATTTATCAGGTTCATGCCTTAATGAAGACTCAATGTTTATTACATTAAAATGGGACAGTGGGGTGTAAAGGTGGGTGAGGAGGAGAAAAACACGGTTCTTTTCTTAATGAATCTGGCCTTATGTTTCTGCAATTTTTTTTTAAGCAATTTTATGCTCTGCAGGTAGTAAACAAAAATGGTGACAGTCAAACATGCATTTTGCATCATAACAAACCCGTTGGATCTGCAAACAGTTGTTTCAGGTGCTCCTTTTCCATCAGGAAAAACAATAGCATTTATTAGCAGCATTTCACTCGATTCACATGATTTGTGTGTTCTTCACTCTCAAAGTGTCAGCTGTCAAACGAAATGATGGGGAGTGACAGTTCAGAATTTTCAAAGTTCAGCTCCTTTCAAATGCACTAAATGAACAAGAGCTGCCTAATTTGGGCTGAAGAAAAAGCAACAAAAATCCCCTGTAAGTATGCAAGGTTTTATTCTACTTTTGCACGCTTAGTATGCACAGTGAATGCTAAATACTTTTCAGCTGGATACACTGTTAATTCTATGAGTGAGAAAGATTTCATTAGGTCAGCTCAGGCAAGAGTGGGCTACAAATAGAATTCCCTTTTATTTTCTGAAATTCACAGTATATGACCCATATCCAATGATAAATGGTCTATAAACGCTCCTGCTGTATTTAATTGCATAAACTTCCATCATATTCTACTATTAACACAGGAACACTTTGACACAAGATATCAGAAGGGGAAAAAAAACTAGTAAAAAACTAAAACCTTCACTCTTAACAAAACCAACAAAATCTTAGTATCCCTCAGAATCGTGTTCAACATGTAAGTACCAAGCACACAATTTTAAATATTTTTTCAACCAATTAGTTACTTTTAATTTTGGTAGCACAAAAATCTATTAATCACTATTTAATTATCTGGAGCCTTCGCCTGCCTAATTAGTGCTTTCCGTATTGCATCTTCAACTAAACTGGAGACCCTATCAACTCATTTATCTGATACGTATTTGGTGCACTGGTGAGTTAATTAATGAAAAAAGAAAAAAAAACTCATTTAAATGGTTCATTCAAAAAAAAAAGCTTATTAAACACTTTGAACATTAAATAAGCCGACTGATTTTATTGGGTTTTCATAGCCCTAAAAAGCATTATATAAATGCAAAATCCCATGTGACATTTCTGGGTAAATATACGTTGTAGAAGGAATCAGAAGCCATGGTGATCAGTTGAGTAACAATCCCTCTTAAGTACACTGCCTGAGGCTGCGGGCTTTTGAAATCTTTTGCACAAAAATGGGGAAAATGATTAGACATAAGATTTTATTTGGAATCTTCTGGTGTTAGGAACAGTAAGCACGATTGTAAATGAAATTGCATTGTTATATTCTAGGCAATGTAGTGTAAAATGGTCTATACTATAACTGTGCTTATAATACTGAAAAAAACAAAAGGGTAATTTCCAGAACCCAGCCCATCCCTCCACTGCATCTCCATTTTGCCCAGTCTCGCCAAGGCCCTGTGGGCTTCTCTTTCAGGATTCTAGCTCACACAACAACACCCTCAATAAAGCTTTCCTATGCACACCCAGATTAGGTGAAGGGCCCCCTCTCGGATGTCTGACAACACCTGGACGTAAACCTTTGCTTTGTGCTTACTGTGAAGTAGCAGTGGGATACAGCGGTAAAGAACACAGCTTTAGATTCAGGAAGACCTGGGTGTGAGTCTAGATTCAGCAACTCAGTTGTTAGGATTCAAGGAAATTATCTAAGGAAACCATCCAGTGCTGATACATCATAAATGTATTCCAACCATTAGTCATTTTTCTAAATTACACTCTACTGTATTTATGTCCAGATGGTTCTCCTACTGGATCCTGAGCTACCTGTGGAAAGAGACACATGATCCATCTTTGCATTTCCAGAGCCCAGCACAGTATCTGACAGACAGCGTCCATATATTCCTGGGTAATGGATGGCAGTCAAGGAATCTAAAAAATTTAAGTATAAAATAGGTAAACTGAAATCAAATTTCCCCTCCTTCTTACGGACAGCAGTAGGAATTCTGAAGCACAAATCCATACATGTTAAGTGCTTATAACATAGTTCAACTTCAAATAAAATTAGCTGGTTCACTAACACCTAAATTGCTTTCTCTGGATCTCCAGTAGATTGTCAAGTGGACACAGGTGTCTGATTCCCCATCTGAATATCCGTTTCATGATTTTTACCAGTTAAGAAATTGTCCCCAGGAGGCACCTGGGTGGCACAGTTGATTAAACACCTGACGTGGTTTCAGCTCAGTTCTGATCTAGGGATCATGAGATGGAGCCCATCAATGAGCCCCCATGTTGGGCTCCACACTCAAAGGGGAGTATGTGTAAGCTTCTCTGTCCTTCTACCTTGCCCCTCCCCCATGTACTCTCTTTCTCTCTAATAAGTAAATCTTTATAAAAAAAAAAAAAAAAGAAATTGTCCATGGGACTTCAAAAATTATCATAGCACAAAAATTTTCAGTAGTGAACTATTTGTAACATTAGTTCCAACTCAAAGTCCCTTCTGCAATTAATATAACACCTATTAAAAATCCAGAGAATCAACATCCTGATCGGTTTTAATCCAGCTGAGAATCTATCCTCTATAACTTCCTATGAAGATAGAATGCAAACTAAAAGTTAAATTGAAAATCTTCAAAGTGCAGCATTTCCTAAAGTTTACTAAAGTGATATTAGAAACCTGCTCAAGCCATCACCACTATCAAATGAAGCAATTGAGAAAACAAAAGATGAAAAAGATAAGATCAAAAAAAAAAACAAAACAAAACCAAATGAATAGGAAACCTGTTTGAAAATTAATAAAGCCATAGAATATTTCTGCAAAATTGATCCTTTCTATCAGCATAACCTAAAAATTAAATAGGAAGACTTTGATACCCCAAAATTATGTTAGAATGATTATTCAAAAATCTAATTCTTCACTAGTTCTAAGAATTAGAGAATGTTTTTTATTGTAACATAAATTTTATTTTTTTCACTATTTTTCACTTGATAGTTCTAGATACAGCCCCAACCAAAACTTTCCTTTCCTGCTAGTGGCTCTGAAACTTTGGCTTCAATTTTAGGTAGATTTATGCTCAGCTTTCTCTTCTGGTTCAACTTACATGCTGGTTTGGGGGCAAGGCCCTCCCTTGGACGTTGCCACCACCAGCACTCCTGCTGCCATGTCCTACCACCTTACGAATGAATGACTTGTGAGGACACCTAAGACGTTAACGTGGTACTCTTCAGTTTGAGTTTATGTGCAGCACGTTCTTTAAATGGAAAAGCAAGGAGAGTTCTGCAGAGATCTTAAGGAAGCAACCCTCATCTCAAGAAAAACCCCTTTGCGTGGTGTAGTCCTGCTTTTTGGAGAACCTCTTTCTTCAGGTAAATAAAGTGAAAAGATCCTAACTCTCCTACACAAGGAAATAGGTATTTAATCCATAGGGCCTCCATAACAAAATCACATTTAGTGCTGGACACTGCAATGCTCCAAAAAGTCAGGGATGACCATGTGTTGCTGGGTATATTACCTATGGTATTCCAGAATGTTCTTCACTTTCTCTCATCTTTTCTTTTTTTTAAATTCCTAATGCTGTATCTATGGGTTAGTTAAGAAAATGGAGGATTTATAAAAGAACTTTAATTTTTTCTCTAATGTTGAAATCACTAAAAGGAGAAATCCATAATATGAAACTCTTGTCCCTTATTATGTCATAGTTTTAAAAACATATTAAAGTTCAGAATTTTCAAAAAGTATTCTGTAATCTATGAGTATCCCTTGCCCAAGGATATTTACTCTATATTATTGGTAATTATATACTATGCGTCATGGGTTGTTCAAATATGAACAACATGTTTTTGTTTTTGTTTCCATTTTAGTGGTATGTTTAAAGAAAAATTCAGATAGATTCAGCAGAATACTAAAGGTAATTTTTTTTTAAATCTCTCTGTCAAGTTAGTTTGGCTCTAATTCAGGCAAATTCCTGACAGATATCAGAGTTCTATTTACTGATTATCTCATCTTCCCTTCGGGATCATAAGATTTTAAGTGAAAATAATCTAAAAGATTTATTGCTAATGGGATTCAACAAATGTTATCTTTGTTCAGAGCAAAAAGTAATATATGATCCTGGCTTTGTGGAGCATCTTTAATGTTCTTTTTTTGAATATGGATAACTCATTTAGAGACCAGGAATAGATAGTCACTCATCATTTTTGCTACCTGCCTTAAAATATCTGCATTTTGTCTGAAAATAATATAAACTTGTAATTTAATTGATGTCATAACTTCAGTTCATCACCACACTCATTGTAAACAAAGAGGCTCTGAAGAATGAACAAAACGCTTATTGTTCACCAAAAGAAAGGTCGTAACATGTTATATTTACATTTATGTCATGTCTTATTACTAAATCTGTATAAGCCATCTTCCTTCATTATTTCTGAATGGGAGACTGATGATAAGTGCTATTTTCAAGATTGTTTTTAATCCTTTTATTTGTCTAGCTAATTTGTGTGCTGACGCATTACAAGGGTAGCTCTGTGTTTTGCTTGTTAAATTATTAGGGATTTTTACCTCCCCAAAATCAAGGACAAGTACCTTAAATGTACCATTTGCATGGGTCGACAGCTTGAGGCAAGAGAGGTCAGCTGCCTGGTGAAGGAAGGAGAAATCTGTCTGTGTGATCCTAATTTGCTCTGTATCGTCGACATTGGGCTTGGAATTGAGAATGATCTGTTGTTAGGTTAAACAGCAGGGAAGCTCACGGCTTATTATTTTTACTCCTGATACAACTGAAGCAATGGGTGAGTAATGAGAGGAACATAGATAATCACAATGATACTAGACCATGAATTGCGTGCAGCTGGGCCGTAGTTCAGGTTTTATCGGGCTGTGATGGCTGGTAAGCTAATACGAAAGATAAATATGAAGATTAGTCAAATCTTTAATATCTGCAAATAGCTACTGGCATGTTTTTCCTCTCCCACTTTATAATTTTGATGATCCTGACTCCAAACTGCACCTTCCATCCAAGGAAATTTAAATTAAGAGGAAATGTATCACATTATGATAGGAAAATGAAAACATACATGGTGACAACTACCATTCACACAATGAAGGCACTTACAGGAACCAACACTGCTTTCTCTATCCTGGGACACCTAGAAATTGATTCCTTACCCAACTCAAGTTCCATCCAATTCTCACCCTTCTCCTTCCCTCCCTACCCATTCCAGGGAACTTAGCTCACCCAAGATTTCTCATTTGCTGTGCTCTGTTCCTTGTTTAAACTAAAGAGAATACAGGATCAGTCCTCTTTTTTTCTCACTATAAAGTCTCTTCAGAATCTAATTCAATGAGATTGTATTTGTTACAATGAATACAGATTGTTCAATGGGGCACATTTAAGAAACGCTGAAAAGAGTGCCGGGGTTCGCGGGGCGGGGGCTGGCTGTGTGGTGGGGGGAGTGACGTTTTATACATCACCTCATGTTTGTTAAGGTCTAAAAGCACTGAAAAGGATTTGTTCTGTTTGTGTAAAGGGCCTCCGTGCTCTGCGTCTCTAAGATGTTATGCCAAGCTTTTTAGCGCATGAGCTTTCTCTTGATCTTGGGCCTGACATGACCAGGACGCAGGGGTTCAGGTTCTCAGGGACTGACCCATATTGTCACTCCAATCTGGCATCTAGGAGGCTGCTACCTAAACAGTTGGCTTTCTCCAACTAAAGTGTCATTTATTTTAACATATGAATTTGGAAAATTGTTTTCTGCATATCCTATTATTGCAAAGAGCCACTTTGTTTACTGAGTGTTTTCACTTATCAAAACGACTATTACTAAGAGATCCGAGATCTCCCAGGAGAAGCAAGATCTTTAATCACATAATGAGAACTAAACAGTCAGTTATTAGAGTCACTGGAAATATGAACAGCCCTGATGAGAGTTCCAAACCATGTCTAAATATGAAATGATAGTCCTAGTCTGGGCTCTGTTCCTTGGCTCCCTAATTACCCTACATCCTATGACTGGAAAGTCCATACAACTCCATTTCACTATTTGCTATGACACATGGACCAATGGGCTTAAAGATAAATGATCCACCTGGAAAGAATGCAATACTGTGAGAACACGTAGGTACGTATGTGTGTGTCCACACGTGTCTATATTGAACCGGCTAGCTTTGATGGGGTACAATCAGGAATTAGCTTTCCATTTCTCTACTACTATTTTAAGAAATTCCCTCTTAGATGTTCTTTCCACTCTCTTGGAAAATATCTCAAAAAGTTCCCTGTGGCTTTTGTGGTCACTTTGGGGTATTAGAACAGTATTATTTTCAGGTGTAAAAATATCCGATCTAATCTAAATCAAACTTGAATCATTTCAAAACTTTCTCCCTGCCCCAACACACACCACACTTGCAACTTGAGTACTAGAAATGGGGAAATGGCAGGAGAGAGCCGCCTGAGTAGGGGGCTAAGGACAAAGATTTTCTTGATCAGTGCTTGTGGCTTTCTCTTCAGACTTTTTATCTCATGGACGGCTTGGGGTAGGGGGGTGTCTTTGGAGTTCCCTCGACTGGGACCTGAGTACTGCCTTGCTAATGCATACATAACACATGCTCGAGCCGATAACTTCTGATGCTGTCTCAGCTTTTTCACTTGGTGCTCTATTCCTGGAACTCCTGCCCCTGTGTCTTAGTCCATTCAGGCTGCTCTAACAATATACCATAGACTAGCAGGCTCATAAACAACAGAAATTTATTTCTTACAGTTCTGGATGCTGGGAAGTACAAGTTCAGTATAAGTTGGGTGAGGGTCCTCTTCTGGGCCCCCAACTTCTCATTGTGTCCTCACATGGTGGAGAGGCTAAGGGAGCTTCCTTAGACCTCTTTTATGAGAGGATTATTTTTAGAAGGCTCTGTCCTATGACCTAATCACCTCCTAAAGGCCCAACCTACTAATGCTATCACATTGGGCATTGGGATTTCAACATATGAATTTGAGAGGAATATAAAGATTCAGACCACAGCACCCTGGCAGGCAGCACTCACATGGAGATTCCTTTCAAAATGGCTATTGCCATCAACAATAGAGCTATCCAGGTGGTCCAGAGGAAAGGTAAACTCCAATGCCTCCTGAATGTTAAAAGTAAAAACCATCATACCACAGCTCTCTCTCCAGTCTCTGCTCCAATTCAACAGCAGCCCTGGCCATGGAACTTTCTGAAGATCACAAGATCCTAGGTGGGGAATGACATAGCAGACTTTCCTTCTGGCAGACACCTTCAGTGTTTGTGTAGCATTCATTTGGAGCTGTCTTCCATGGCTGGGTGAAACTGGGAACATTGCAAGCTTTATTTTACTATGAAATGACAACCAATTAAGAGACGGACAAGAGATCTGAACAGATAGTTCCCCAAGGAGATACATACATGGCTGATAAGCACACGTAAAATCCTCAACATCATTAGCCGTTTTGGAAATGCAAATCAAAACCACAATGAGATACCACTTCATACCGACTAGGATGTCTATCATCAGAAGGACAGATAATAACTAGTGTTGGCAAGAGTGTGGAAGAATTGGAATCCTCACTCTCCGCTGATGGGAGTTGATAATATAGTTCAGCCACTTTGGAAAGCAGTCGGGCACATCCTCAAAAGGTTAAGCATAGAGTTACCATTCTCACCAGCAACTCCATTCCCGAGTATGTATCCCAGAGAAACGAAAACATATGTGCACGCACACACACAAAAAATGTGTATGTAAATGTTTATGGCAGCATTAGTCCTAATAGCCAAAAGTAACCCCAACTTCAGTGCCCATCAACTAATGAATGGATGAGCAAAATGTATCTATACAGTGGAATGGTATTAGGCAATAATAGGAAATGAGGTACTGATACATGCTCTGACATGGATGAAACTTAAAATGTTGTGCTAAGTGAAATAAACTACCCACAGAACACCACAAATTGTATGATTCTGTTAATATGAAATGTCCAGGACAGGCAAATCAATAGAGGCAGAAATTAGATTAGTGGTTGCTAAGGATGAGGGGTTGGGAAGGGCAGGTGAGGATAGAAGAGTGATAACTAGGGGCTGATGAGTTTTGTTTGGGGGTAAGTAAAAAGGTTTTAAATGGATTCTTTTGACATTTTCACAATTCTGAGTATATTAAAAGCCATCGAATTATGCACTTTGTACTGGTGAATTGTGTGTTTTATGAATCGTATCACCATCATAGAGCTTTGTTACAAAGCACATTCTCACCTGCTTCCTTCAAACTCTGTAGAATTCTCAAAAACAAACAACAAAAAAACCCTCCATAGAATTCTCTTCTACAGACCAGAAGAGAAAGGTTAGCCCTCCACAGATGAGTCTAGCCTCTTTCCTTAGAATGGGCAGCCTTATCACTGATTTCCTCATCTGTTGGGTCCCACCCAAGACTCCAAGACAGAAAGAAAATCCCACTTAACAATCTGTTAAATTAGTAAGAATTTCAAACATTACTCATAGTATTTCATTTGTCTTCATGTGCCAATTTAGGAATAATGATTAAACTTAGAAACTTTGCAGAATGGCACATATATTTTATAGGTTGCATTATCTTCCCGAGTGATTCTATTTTCTAAAACTCTGCTGGTTAGATATTTCAATTAAAGGATTAAAGCCTAATCTTCTAATAAATTCAATAAACAGTTGGTGCCTGTGCAATGGCATATTCTAGGAATATAGTTTACTATTTGATGAATTCCTATATTCTAATCTTTAAACAACCCTATCAGGTAAGTGTTGTTGGATAATCATTTTACAGATAAGGAAACTGAAGCTCGGAATGGTTAAGAAATTTGCGCACAATAAATCAGTGCACATAACATAAAACAATAAAACGCTTGACTGAGCCAGGATTCCAGTTTACACCCTCTGTACTATATGCAAAGCCTGAGTCTCTCTCTCTGTTCTTGGCTGTCTCTGATAATAGAAATGTTCACAACATTTTAAAATGAAATGCTTCTTTTTAGTTGCTGCTTCTAAAGGTGAGACCTGAAATCACACAACAAGATGCAATATAAGTTTGAAAAATTTGGCCACTTGCCCTAGGTAATTTATTTTTATGTTTTAGAAATTGCAAAACAGTCATCATGGGTCAGTCTGTCCATTTCCGAGTGTGATAGTCTAGAGTAGACACTGATGTCTCTTGAATTCTATTTGAAAATGCATTTTCTACAAAAACAATGGAGAATGTGACAGAGATTAACATTAGAAAAAAAACTGAGACTGGATTCTGAGAAGATGAATGAAACCATTTGAGAAACATCAATAGCCAGTTGAGAGATCCCAGGGTACTTTGTCATCTCAGTATCACCTTCTAGAGAGATGAGTCCACATGCAAGGCAAAGTCAAAGAAATTTAAAATGTGCTTGCTTTCTAAATATAATCATTGATGTAAAAAGAAAATCATAATTGCTGTTTTTGACCAGTCACTTAACCTTCTGCCTATTTCCTCATTCATAATATGCAGTCTTCCAGCTATAGTTTCAAGTCACATCTAAAGGGACAAACATTTCAGATTCCTAGAACTACAGTCAGATATATGTGCTCCTTTAGATGTGCTGCCTTTCATCTGCCCTCCCATTCTACTTCCTCCTGGATTTTACTAAAAGAAACATGACCAATTCACAGTCCTAAAGTGTGTTTATACTCTACCATTTATAACTGCAGAGTAAATTGAATTCGATTAACCCCTATAAATTAAATTGGTTTATCATTCCCAAATATGAACTGAGAATCAGGGAGCGGTGGCCATTTAGAAAAAGTCAATGGCATCAGAAAGAAGGATGAAAGTGAACAAACTCCAAACTCCAACCTCCAAATGGAAAAAGACTTTTAAAAAATTCTAACTAGTTTCCTCAGAGAAACTAAAGAAGCTAATCCACCCATAAAATTAGAGTAGGCCTCAATTAGAGCAGAGCAATACAAGACACTAAATGATTATAGACAGTAAAGAGATATTAAGAGGTATGAATGACAAATGAAAACTTTAGTGTACAAACTAAATAATAGAAAGGAGAGTGCTATAACCAAAATGGTAATCAAGATAATGGAGTGGACAGTTTCCTAGAACAAAGAGCAAAAAGAAAAAAAAATGAAAATGATTGGTAAAATGTTAAAAGATGTGGATATCCAACATCCATCTAGCAAGAGCTGGAGAGTTAGAGGGGCAAAGGGATAAAGGAAATCATTTTTTACAAGGAACAAATTCTGTGAACTGAAGGAGACTAAAAAAAAAACAAGATGAGTACAAAAGAATGATAATTTGAATTGTCATAGAATGTGTCCAACAATGGGGCTGTTCCTCTAATGGCTGGGGAAGAAATCATCTTGGACCCTTGATTTTCCCCTCATGTATAAAAACAAAAGGAAAAAACTGTCAGGAAGTCAGAAAACTTAGCACTTACCCAACCAAGCCACTTCCGTAAACACCATTTACTGAGAAGGATACCCAAGGAAAATGAAAAAATACAAGTCAGTTGATGCCCTGAAATGTAAAGGGAACAGTAGCACCTGAGTGTAAATGAAAAGAAACAAAAAAAAAAAGCAAAAGAACCCTAGCAGAGAATCTGCCATCCGCTCATGCATTCTGTTAAGACTACTTTCCCTTACAGGGATTTCGTGACTCAGGGCTCATTATCGTTTTTCTTCTGTGCACTTATTTCCACTATGAGGTTCTACGATGAGTAAGATTCATATAATCATAATATTACAAAAGTTGTTTTATTAACTGTAAAATTTTGGTCTCAACTTATAGACTAAGTATGAAGTCTTACTAAAACTATAGTTAACTATAGTTATATAATAAATGTCAAGGTTACAAAACTGGAAGAGGTAAAAATAATCTCCCCCCTTTTGTCAGTAATACTTCTTGACAACAAGTTAAGATTTAATGATCTCATTTATCTTACTTTAGTTGCCATTATAGCTGGTGCCTCCCCGCTGGATTTGAGGAAGGGTGTAGTGGTGGGTGGAGAACACAAACAATTAAGACCTAAGAAGATAGTCTGGGGTCCCTGGGTGGCTCAGTCTGTTAAGCATCCACCTTCTGCTCAGGTCATGATCCCAGGCCCCTGGGATGGAGCCCCCAGTTGGGCTCCCTGCTTAGCAAGGAGTCTGCTTCTCCCTTCCACTGACCCTCTCCACTGCTTGTGCCCAAGCTCTCTCATGCTCTCTTGCTCTCTCTCAAGTAAAAAATAATAATAATATGACCTTGAAAAAAAAAAAGACTTAAGAAGATACTTCAGCACTACTGTATACACGTGGTGAGTTGTCCTGCAGATTACTGACCCCAACCACCTCCTCTTGGTTCTCTTTCCCTTCCATTATAGAGGGAATGAATTTCAAATCTTGCCCTGAGATTCCAGGTGTCTCTTCATTTAGTGCTTAGAGTAGCCTGCACCAGGCTGTGATTTCCTGCCCCTGACATCAGAATGCATGTTTTGGAAACAATAACTACTAACTATCTGCAAAGGTATTCTTGTCATTGTTTTCATCACATCTAATAAGACTTGGCTGGGAGACTCTGGTTCATCATCAAAAGCAGAAAAGAATCACTTGTGTAACTATGGATGGACCTGACAGCTATGAATAGTGTGCAGTAGCCATTTCTTCAGGGAGACGGACAGTAACTTCAGAACCTTAACACTGCATTATCAAATCGGGTTTTTCTGCCCTTAAATTCTGTGAAAAGATATTAAATATCATTAATTCATTAAAGAAATGCCTTGTGGATTTTATGAATGCTCATGAATATTTCATAAAGTGATTAAAATTGTTAATCCAGCTCCCAATTAATTTTAATTCTTAGAACACACATGTAAATAATAGGTAATTATAATGTTTTATTATGTGTCATTTATATAACTTAGGCCATTAAAATTGCATTTCTGATGGGATACATTTCTTAGGGCCCTATGTCATTTTTTGAAAGCAATAATTCATTTTTACTTTATTTGAGCCTGTATTAATTTTGAGGGGACTTGGAGGGGGAAATACTGAGACACCTTAAGAGAAGAAAAACAGGTTCAAAGAATGCAAAGACTGGCTCATCTATGAAGTATCATTACCAGAACTGTAGGTTTTTCTCCTCCACCAATGTGCTCTGGAGTATTCAGCATATCTACTCTAATTGAGAAAGCTATCATTGGTGGAATTAGACACAAAGCTAATTCTATTCCTTTGTTCCTTTCTTTCCTCATGCTTTAGCTTTTCATTATGCCTGGCTACTACATGGGAAGAAAAAGGAACTTGAATCTGGAGGCAATGTATAATAATAGAAAGTTCACAGAGTCAAAAAGAACTAGCTAGAAGGGATCACAACTTCCTAGCTAGATGGTCTTGGTCTTGGGCAAATTAATTCTCTGGATTTCACCTCCTTTACCTGTAATGTTTTAAAGATAATACCTTCTCTACTTACCTCATAAATTTTTGGGGGGGTTGGGAGAGGATTATTTAAAACACATATTAAAGTCATTTTGTAAAATACTCTGCTAATTACTCTAACTGACTAAGTAAATAGGTAATTTTGAGCAAGTTCCTTTACCATTTTCATTTCTCTGGGTCACAGTCCCCCCATGTCAAATAAGGGTCTTGAAACACCCTCATTTGAAACAAATTCATTTTCCTAGTGGTCCATTTACATGTTGCGTTTTCCTTAACTTTCAATTTGTGGATAATTTCTTGCAAGTTCAGGTGGTTTAGAAGGTTGAGATATGGTCCCAAAATTGTCCAAATGTCATGGCAAGTTCTTCGGCTCTTGTGTCTCATGGCATCTGGTAGGGATTTGCATATGTGGACGTCTCCCCAAACACATTTTGAGCTCATAGTCTGTAGCTACAGGACTTCCATCTTAAATACCCATGAATTCCAAAGAAATGCTTTTGTCAGTGGCTTGACTTACTATGGGGCAGATTATTTCCACCATAAGTAGCCAACTGAAGTTCTGTTTTGCCTTTGCTTGTTGTGTTCTGTTGAGAACTAATTCCAGTCTTTGATATAGGGAGGCATATTTATGACATAAGGAGATTCAACAGATTTTTCCTTTCTGTATTTATGAGAGTTAGCATTGTTAGTGCTTTGTCCTACTGGATTCCTTTTGTTTAAAAGCATTTGTGTCCTTTGCCCTTACTTTGGTTCTTATGAGGAGTTAGATGTGTAGAGGCAAAGCTCCAGAGTTGCTTGACTGCTTTTATGTCCTTTTGTAAGAGGTTTCCAAATCAAGAGAATCATGTATTTGTTATTTCTAGGTCCATTAAATGCCCAAGTAATTAACATTAGCCATTTTGCCACTAACAAAGCATGGAAACCATGATGTTTTTGTGATGGATAGTCATTTCAATGTCAGCTTACAGTTGCACAAGCCCATCTAATCACCTGAATGACAATACATTGAGACAACACCAGATTATATGGCCAGACATTCAAATGACTCTTATATTATTTGGAGATGCACAGGCTCCAGCCAACCAATGATCTGCTACTTTAAAGTTTTTGAAGTTGGCAAAGAGAAGCTCTTAAAACACAGATAATACTGGTAAGCTGGTAAGGGTCTGAAAAAGTGTCTAACCTATACCCGGCACTAACATAAACACAAAAGAAAGTTACATTTTAGACAGATGCATAACATAATCAGAAATCAGGATCTGACATTGCATATTCTTCATTTGCAAATGCATTCCTTTCTAAAAAGCTGCAATTAATTACAAACTAGTTTTGATGCCGTTTTTGCTTTCCTTAAATATGGAGTGAATTCACCCCATAAACTAATGAACCAAAGTGGAGCCAAATAGAGACCAGCTGGCTGGATGGCTCAGTAATTTTATCCACATGATTGACTTTATGATCCTTTCACTGAAGTAACTAGTCTTTATTCTTGCAATCAGCACCAATGACAATTTGGGAGGGGTGGGGAATTATTAAAATCTGGAGAGAGAAGAGGTGCGGTTTGTTTGATGTGGAACAACCCATTCTATCACACACTTCTCTGGTATTATAGGTGACAAATTCCGGCCGTCTCTGGCTTCCAAAGAAATACGCTGATTAGTTGCCACAGAGACGTAATAAGCAACCAATGCCCAAATAATCATTGCAGAGACTCCATTAACAGCATCTAACTGTGTAGGCTTTTAGCCATACAAATTGTTTTTTGACAGCTTGTAACCTTTTCGAGTAGTTTCCTATGGGCATTGCACCACACTCAGATCTAATTTTAACTTTTGCTTAGTCTATAATTTATGAGTTCTTTGGAGATGCATAATATATCTGAGGTGAAAGGATACATTCAAATAAAAGCTAAAAACAAAATCAATTGCTGTTTTAATCCACGAAAACTTTGCTCCCCAGGAGATAACTACAATAGGACAGAACAAAAAGAGGGGAGGGAAGGACCTAAATGATCTAGAATTCCCGTAGAACTTGTTTTAAAACAAGCAAGCGTAATCCATTTAAACAGGATCATAGCTGTACAGAAATGAACCCTGTCACTGGTATGTGTACAAAAGTATGCTTTGTACAAAAAGTCTGTCTTAAGATCCATGAAATTCCACAACATAAAAATTAAAAAGTACAAAATGGCTTAATGACACGGTCAGTGAAGAGCTAAAATATATAACACCCCTCTATCAGAGAAGAGTCCCAGGTTTACAATTTCCAGATACTGGAATGTATCCACTCAGGGAGGAGGAAGAGTCTCATTCCAAACTCTGGCCAAAAGGTGGATTCCACTTAAAAACCATAGATCACAAACTGTTGGACCTAAAGAGAACTTTAGAAACCATCTGGTCAGGCTCAAAATGAAGCCTAATGCCTTCATTCTTGACTCTTCCCTTTCCTGGCTCCCAACACCCAGACTATCAGCAAGTCTAGCCAGCTCTACCACAGGAATCACATTCTTCCCACTGCTACATATTCAGCTCCCCAGCACCATCACCTCCCACTTGGGCTCCCACCAAACATTCCTGATTGGGGAGTTAGCAAATTTCAGCTCGCCATTCCACTTGCTGCCTCTTTTTGTATGTCCTGTAACCTAAGAATCATTTTTACATTTTTAAATGATTGTTAAAAAAAAATCAATGGGATAGTATTTCATGACATGTGAAAATTATACGAAATTCTAATTCCAGTGTCATTAATAAAGTTTTATTGGAACACCGCCACACTCATTCTTTCACGTATTGCCTATGGCTGCTTTTGTTTTACGATAGCGGAATTATGTATAACAAAGACCATATGGCCCACAAAGCCCCAGATATTTACTGTCCAGTCCCCTTTTACTACCTGACCCTTACCAGAAAATGTTTGTTGACCTCTCTGTAATCAGTTCCCAACACCTATACTTTCTCTGCCACAGTCAGTTCTTCACATAGCAACCAGTGGTCCTTTTAAAGCAAACCCAATCCTGTTATTTGCTGCTTGAACAATCGAGCCCTGATCTGTCCAATATGGTAGCCACTAGCCACACGTGTTTATTGAGCACGTGTGTGAAGTGCAACTGAAGAACTAAAGAACTGAATTGTAAATTTTATTTAATTTCGATTATTCTAAATTTAAAAACTGATTCTGGATTTAATTATTGGAAAGCATTTAAGTATGTCTGAAACACATTGGGTATGTGAATCTACCATCTCAAATGTAAATTTTATGAAATCTTAATGTAGATCAATTATTTCCCATGAAAATTTGGCATCCAAACTGAAATGTGCTATAAATGTAAAATACACACTGATTTCAAAGACTTAATTCAAAAAGAGAGTGTAAAATATCTCAATAATTTCAATTGTGATGGTGCATTGAAATGGTAATATTTTATATATTTTGTCAATTAACACTTACTGAATCTAATTTATCTATTTCTCTTGCTTTCTTAACGTGGCCACTAAACACTTTAAAATTACATATGTGGCTTGTGTTGTATTTCTACTGGACCGTGCTGCTTCAATGGGTTTACATGATGTTGAGAATAAATCCAAACCCCTCACAGTGCCACTGAAGTCTTCCATGGCCCCCCCGCCCACCTCTTTAATCACATCTCTTGTCAATCTCCTCTCAGTCTCCTCACCCTGGCATTTTGCCAGGCCCTCAAAAACACTCACCTAATTGTTGCCTTCTAGTCTTTTTTTGTACCAACTGTGCCTTCTCTCTGGGAACTGCTGCCCTATGGCATGACTCATTCTCATCATTCAAGTACAGCTTAAATGCCCGTCTCCTCAAAGAGACCTCCCCTGATCCACCTCTAGTCACTTTCTGCCATCCCACTCAATGTTCTTCTCTCCACAGCTGTTATCAGTATCTGGGCTTTTCTTCTGTATTATTTTATGGGTCTGCTGACTGTCTCCATTCCTTGCCTACCCCCACCCCAACACCCTAAGAGCAAGAATCTTGTCAGTTTTGTTCACTGACCTAGCCTCAGCACTTAAGACAATGCCGAGTGCACAATAAATATTTCAATGAGTGACCCTTCACTTTACAGATGAAAAACTAAGATGTGGCGCAGTCAAAAGCCTTATTAACTGAGCAGAATAGAAAATAGGTCTGCTTCTTCCAGCACAGTGATTTTTTTTTAATTGAAGTATACCTGACATACGTTGCATTAATTTCAGGTGTACAACATAGTGATTCAATAATTCTATACATTATGCTATGCTCACCATGATAAGTGTAGTCACCATCTGTCACTCTACAATGTTATTGCAACATTGCTGACCCTTTGCCCTTTGCCTTTGTCCCATGACTTATCTATTTTATAACTGGAAATTTGTAGCTCTAAATCCCCTTTACCTACCTCACCCGTCCCCCAAACCCCTGCCCTCTGGCAACCAACAGTGTGTTCCCTGTATTTATTATTCCATTTCTGGCTTTGTTTGTTTGGGGGTTTGTTGTTGTTGTTTGTTTCTTTTTTTAGATTCCACATATAAATGAAATCATATGGTATTTGTCTTCCACTGTCTTACTTCACTTAGCCTAACACCCTCTAGGTCCATCCATGTCATCACAAATGGCAAGATCTCATTCTTTTTTATGGCTGCCTATTCAGTGTTTTTAAGGGGTGGCACGGCTTAGTGTTCTCCCCCGGTCAGAACATGGAGCCCTTCTGCTTAGCTCTGTGATGCTTTGTCAGGATGCCAGCTTCAAAAGCAAAAGGTCAGATAAGCCAACCATTTCATTTACCCATGGGCACTGAAAACCTTCTCCGTAGCATCATCCACTCTCTTGAGTGCTTTGCCAGATTGTCAGCAGCTTTTAGGATTGCTTCTCAGATGATTTTTTTCCCTCTGGGTGTAGAAATAATCACCAAAATTAGAGAAGGAAATCAATGGCATTTAGCCCCTCTCACACACCAAAGCGACAGTCACAAAGCAGAAGGAACTAGGTCATAAGGATGGAAAGGGGGCCAATTAAATAGTCTGAAGTAGTAGCACAACCACCATGAGCAGAAAAATAAACACTAGGGGTCAGGATGCCCTTCCTCTTTTATCTTTTTCATTTTCTTCTTTTATTAATTAGCACTCAAACTATGCTCATGTTCCCACAAATGAAGCAACTGCCCAAAGGGTGGTATTTGAAGGCAAATTGGGGAAAAAATTAACACACTCCACTCCTGCTATTGTCTAAATTGTCACTGTGTACCCTAATCTATTCTGGGCTTTAAAAAAAAAGATTTACTTATTTATTCATGACAGAGAGAGAGGCAGAGACACAGGCAGAGGGAGAAACAGGCCTCTCACAGGGATCCCATGAGGGACGCGATCCCAGAACCCCGGGATCACACCTTGAGCTAAGGGCAGACACTCAACCACCCAGGCACCCTATTCTAGGCTTTAATCCTCACTGAAAATCAGATATTTCTGGGAGAGATCCCAGTCCCTTAATTTAGGTGAGAAGCGTTAGGAAAAGGGAACCAGAGGAGGCATCTGCCGGGTAGTTTTGCTCACAAGTAGACATATTACAGTGGGCATAGTGTATTCAAAGGCAATGAAGGTCCCACTGAGGGCCTTTGATTTCAATTTTCGTTGACTACCAGCTAAGGAACACTTGGATTTCTCTCTTCTTCCTTCTTTTATTCTTTCATTTGTCACTGGGCAAGGAAATATTTTCTTTAACCTTCACATACATTTGGCAAATGTCTTTTGAGGCTGTATTATGTGAATTGTACTAGTAGATGTATCCAGCAACATGAAAGGAGACTTAGAGTTGGGGGAGAGCAGTAAGACAGGGCTCATGGGCAAGCCATGTGACTACTATGGAGACTTCATCATGGGTCAATGAAGAGAGAAATGCAACTGAAGGACTGTGGTGAGAAGACTTTAAATGTCAGATTGTGGTTTGGAACTTTATGCTGTCAGTAACATGAAACTACTAGAAATTTTATTACATGAATAAAATATTGTCATTTATGGCATAAATGACATATTTAGGAGAATATCAATGACTAGCCTTTATTGAGCACTATGTGCTAGACAATGTTTCTAAGCACTTTACAAGCTTATGTGTCATTTAGTCCTCACAATGACCCTATAAAGTAGGTAGATCTTTTACTATTCCTACTTTATGAAAGAGGAAAATGAGATACAGATAGATTAAATAACTTGCCGACTGCCACACAGCTCGTATGTGGCAGGGACAGGATTCAAACCCATGCAGCCTGCCTCTAGTGCTCTCCAGGCTCAGGGAAAGTGTTGGTAAGTGGATGGCCTGGTGTCTTTGCAGGAATTTTAAAAGGTGACCTTTCCTGTGGGCAGACACAGCCCCATGCCCCATCTATGGCTTGGCTTATGGAGGGAAAAGCCTAGATTCAGCCCTCGTTTGTTGCCCACACCACCTTTTGAACATTTTCTTTTCAATTGAATTGCTGAAATATATTAACCTTCATGTCCTAAAACCATCAGCAAAGTCAGCTCTATACTCTATACTTTGAAACAAAGCATTGTTTCAAAGATGAATGTTTGCGAATATTTGAGTGTGTGTGCATGTGCATGCAAAATAAAGAATGAGGCAAAGTTCCACATTTGGGTTGATGCCAGAACAAGATCAAAGAACAGCCACAAAGCCTTGGAGTTGAGAATCTGTATCCCTGATGAAATCTTTCAGGAAATCACAAAAAAATCTTCGAAGATGAAGGTGATCAAAGGTCATCAGAAATTCCACTGGGGTTTTGAACTCATCTTTCTCAGTCACATTTCTAATACTTTTAAATAGGGAAAGAGGAGTGATCCAGAAGACTTCCACAGAGTAAGTAACATTAGGTCATGCTAGAATTTGCCTGCTAATATAGATGACTTTATTTAGATACATATAGACCACATAAAGGCATGTGATTTTCCAAAAGAACCCAGATTAGCATTGCTTTTCTACCTTTAGCAGATTTGCAGGCTTGTTCCTATTGTGAAGTCAACCCAGCCTGCCTTTTGTCCCACTATCAGAGAAGATGCCTGAATGTCACCTAAGTCCAAAGGTCAAGGTTCAAGATGAAGTCAGCCACAATGCCTATTGCTTAGTCATCCTCCAACCCCACACCCTCCATCCCTGTCCCTTGACCAATCATTTTCTAAATTCGTGGCCCAGTACTTTGGTGCCAAGGTTCTAAGGACCTCCTTCAGGACCTCTGGAACCTCCAGGCAGACCCCCTGTACATGCAACTTTGCTGGCCTTGATGAGGTAGCAGTAAAGACCACTCCTGTTCTTTCCAACCTTCATCAACTTTCACTCATAAATCAGATTGGGGAAATTAGAATCCTCTTCCATTTATAATCTTTGGTGTTGTCTGAATTTTTTACTCTGAGTCCTAGAATTCACTTTCCATCTAAAACTTTCTGCTTTCTTAAAAACCTTAGACTTTGAGCAGAATCAATTACCCTGAACTATCTAAAATTAGCTCCTAAACTGGCTAACATTTTAAATTACAGTGCCCCCCAAATAATTCATTCTTTATAATACAGAAGTGCCACATTCCTGAAATCTCCTAAGAAACCAAAGTTCAAGTTGATTGTATCAGTGTAGTCCAGATAAGAAATCCACCATGTTTTAAAGAACAAGATTTTACCCTTGCAAACTCATGAATGGGCTTCAAGAGCTATATAAATTTTCTGGGAAAGTGCATAATACACAAATGTGTGTGTGCATGTGTGTATAAATGTACATTTTTCTAAGGAGAGGGACCATAGATTTCATAAAAATTTCAAAGAAGTCAATGAGTCACAAAATATTAAGGTGCCCATCAACTATATCCCTTCTAGATAGTTCATGCCCATATCTGTATATCTTTTGCCGTATGGAAAAGCTAAAATAGTTGGCACATTTATCTTCCTTCTTTAATTTGTAGTTTATAATGCTAAAAACCACTTTAAAAGACCAACACATTCCAAATCACCATTGCCGATGGCCTCAACACATTTTCCCAAACACGATTTTGAAAAGCTCATAAATTATTTCAATTTTGTAAATGTTTTAAAACTCTGATATTCTTAATCTACTAGTGAAATTGGCATGAGAAAAATATTTAGCTATATCTATGCACACATAATGAACTAATGACATAAAATTGAGAAAAATTCTAAACAACCTAGATTTTCTTCAATCTTGCAGTTATATTAGATTATATTAGATTCCATTCATAAACTGTACAATGGGACATCATTATCCTATAAGAATAGCAAGACAGGACCATTACGTGCACCCTGGGCTAATCCTAGCAGGTTTTTATAGCCTGAATTTGATATATTTGAATCCAGATGATCAAATGCTATTATGTCACAGGTCTTCCTTAACATGATTTCAGAAAATCCTTCCATTCCTTCAAAAATAATTCATTCTGGTATAGATAATGTCAATATGTTAAGCACACATAGAGGCACTATTTATTCTATTAAATTGGAAAGGTTATTGGTCATGCAAACCCAGTCAAATCTCAACTTTATCTGACTTTACCATTCCACTGGGGTTACCTGAATCACATTCAATCACAACAAATACAAGCTTTCTGACAGCAAAACTATTCTTCAACTGGTACTGCATAATTGAGTCTTTTTCCACCAAGATTGACTGGGGTTAGGATATTAATTGTCAAATCCTCTGAGAATCAATCTATCTCGTTCTCTCCCCCGCACTCTCTTTCTCCTTAACTCCCTTCCTCGCTTCCTCATTATATTTACAGAGCTAAAAACGAGAACTCGCTGGCCTTGGAAACAGATTATTTTCCTTGCCAGTTAGCCAACCGTAAGTTGATAAAGTTGGACAAAATTGTTTCAAATTAAAATACATTTTTTAAAAATATAATTCATTTAGTTTTACCATTCAGTGTAAGTAAACCACTAAACATGTTTCCAAAATCTATTAAGGAATTGAACATGCAGCTCTATCTTATGAGCATGTAGCCAAGAATGAGGCATATATCTCACGGACATATTCACCAACTCTGAATGCCTCTGTGCTAAGAATGTGCTAGTTGTTGAGGGCTGAAGATGAACACTAGTACCTTTGCCTTTAGCTAAATCACAATCCACTCATATCATACCTGATACAAATGAATTAGCAAAGCCAGATCGGAAGGGGAGACACCTCCTGCATTTGTTTTCTACCACTGCCATTTGTTTTCGACCACTGCCGTAAGTTACAAAAATACAAAAAACATCACAAATTTATTATCTTACAGTTCTGTAGATCAGAAATCCAAAATGGATCCCAAGGGGCTAAAATCTCTGTTAGCAGGGCTGTGTTCCTTTCTCGATATTGTAGGGGAGAATTTATTTCCTTTAGGGGAGAATCTGTTTCCTTGCCCTTTTGAGCTGCTGGAGGCCACTTGCCTTATGTGGCTTGTGGCCTTTTCCTGTATCTTCAAAGCCAGTGATAGTGGGTTGTTCTCCTGTTTCATCACTCTGGTCTCCTTCTCTGCCTATTTCACTCTTAAAGATCCTTTTGATTACATTGGACCCACCTGGACAATCTAATATAATCCCCCTCTTTTAAGGTCAGCTGATTAACAAACTTAATTCCATTTGCAACCTTAACTCATCTTCACAGTGTAAGATAACATTCACAGGCTGTGAGGATTAGGACATGGACCTTTTTTGGGGGGGGGGGGGCTCATCATTCTGCCTGCTACACCTCCTGAGACTGGTTATGTGTTTGGAGATTTCCATCTGTTCTTCAAAAGGAGGTATATTTTTTTTTTCTTAAGCCACATGCCCTCGAAGAATTACATGCTTCATCACCTCAGAACAAATACTCTGTATAAGGTGACCATAATTATTTAATTTTCAACCTGATTCTTTATTTCCGAATATTTTGGAATCAAAAACAGCTTTGGAGGGGTGCTTGGGTGGCTCAGTCAGGTGAGCGGCCACCTCTTGATTTCGGCTCAGGTCGTGATCTCAGGGTTGAGATGAGCCCGAGTCGGGCTCTGCCCTGGGTGCAGAGTCTGCTTGGGATTCTTGTTCTCCCTCTCCTTCTGCCCCTCCCCCTGTTCACACTCTTTCTCTCCCTCTCTAAAGAAAAAAAAAAAGAAAAAAAGCTTTGGAGGAACAAGAGAAACTGATCATTTAGGAGCAGAGTAAGGTATACTTTCATAAAATGTAAGGCAAATGTGAAGAGCATTTCCAAATGTACAAACCTCAAAAGAACAAGTTAATTTGTTGTGACCTTACTATAGTTCTAAGCAAATCAATTGGTGTTATGAATAAAGGCAGGTTGTTATTATTTGGGTTATATCATAGAGTTATGATGTGTATACATAGCAAGCATGTGCAGAACCAGGCTGGAAGATTTATTTAGCACCTACTTTCTTTTAGGTGCATAGGTGATCATTATGAATATCAGTTCAGATAAGGTCACTATTTATAGTTTTTCTTTTACCAGGTAGAGGTAGGTAGTCACTCAAGAAGTGCATCTTTGCGCAAATGAACAGGCCAAATGAAGTGTGGTCTACTTCCTACAAAAACTCCTGCCAGAGCAGAGGCTATACAAGCAGAAGGACTATTCAGGAAAGGTCTGTTGAGGGAAAACGCTCTTCCTGTGAACTATTTTCCCATCATATAATCATCGCAGATGTATTCTGTTGGAAAAAAAAATTGACTCCTCAGTGTAATAAGATGGTATCTAAGCATGCAGCAAGTCTGTTAAAATTATATATTTCAAGGGAAAAATATATAACTTTCATTAAACATTAATACCAACACTCAAGCCTTAACCACAACAGTTTGTTACACTAAAAATAAGGAAACCAAAATGCTGAAAGTGGAAAATATAACCCTGAATCTTTAGCCACATATTATCCATCTGCTTCATTTTTATTTCCATTAAAAAGGCAGGATTCCCTAATGCTTTATCAGTTTCTAAATTTTTCACAAGCCCCAAACCATCTCAGTGTTCTATCTTTATTTCCGTGGTGATTATGTTTTTTTAAAAAACTTTTTTTAGTCACTTAAGTCTGAGAGCCACTTTCCAGATTCATTCACCTAATAACTACGTATGGTAGTATACGTAGTATATGATGATTCCCTTCCTAAAGCGCACACACACACACACACACACACACACACACACACAAACAGTAACTCCATTTAGGTCTTACCTTGCAGAAAAAAAAGAAGACAACATTTGGAATGAACCAACACTGGAATGATAAAATAAGGAAACAGAGACTCTGACATTAAAGATGCTCTATGATCTAAGTTAGTGCCTGAATGCCTCCATGGAGGGTTCTGAGGGAGAGATGACATCAAGGTTCTTTTTTTCTTCTTCTTTCCAATACATACTTAACTCTCTATAGAGAGTTATGTAAATTTCTGCCTACATGTATCCAGAATGTAATGGCTCGAACTTACACATGCATGACATTTTTAGCAAAAGGGAAACTTCCATGATTTTGTTGGGAACATCAATCCCCAGAAAACTTTAAGAACCACTACCATCACTGCAGTCCAGAAGATTCTTATGTGCATAATGACTCAAAAATAGACATCCAACCCAAAACCTGGTGCACCAAGGCCTTGTTGATTTTGCCATTCCACAAATTTATTTATTTATTTTTTTAATTTTTATTTATTTATGATAGTCACAGAGAGAGAGAGAGAGAGAGGCAGAGACATAGGCAGAGGGAGAAGCAGGCTCCATGCACCGGGAGCCCGATGTGGGATTCGATCCCGGGTCTCCAGGATCGCGCCCTGGGCCAAAGGCAAGCGCCAAACCACTGCGCCACCCAGGGATCCCTGCCATTCCACAAATTTATTGGCTTATTTCACTGAGATATTAGCTTTTTGATCGTGTGCTCATCAGTGACTTTGAACATATCCAAGGGATGTGAGTCGAGGGAGGAAGTGCTGACGGCTCACTTGTGGCTGAAGCATGTGCAAGAAATAGAAGGTACCTGATCATCCAGATCACAACACAGAGGCAAATGCTCCTCAGGTGGTTGAAGGAACTCCAAATTCTATTCATTCGATGTTCATCCTGAGGATAAATAATCCATCATAAGATTAATCAGAATTCATTAGGCAATACCATTTGTTTCTCCATGTTGTCCTCCTGTGGAAATATTATTTGCAATCGTAGAGCAAAAATTAACAAGTGACTTTCCTGGTAGCCAGGATGAAAGTTTCTTAGACTTAACACGCTTCTCTCTACAGACTGGTGGTCAAGCATTTTCAAAAAGCTAGCTATGGTTAGATGAGGATGTGACCCTAGAACAAGGCCAATTGCCTTGCATGAGAACTCATATCAAAAAGTATTTTGATTAAACTCCTGGAAAGGAAACTCTTTAATGTAAAGGGACATAATTCGCCTGAGTTAAAGGTGAACATTATCTTTGGGTCACTTTGCTCAGGAATATACAGGAGAGAATTGCTCTAAGCACAGTAACATCTCCTTTCTTGACTCAGAACCCTGCAGCGATGCCATTTGTGAATGGCTCGCTGTGATCACCACAATGCAGCGCACCCATTGTGGGCAGATACAGGCCTTGGAAACAAAGTACAATTTCTCCAAAGAAATGCTCTGATCCAAAGGGCCTCATGGAACATACAAAATACAGTTAAATCTTAAATCAGTGTTACATTATTCACCATTTATAGTCAATCTCTACCCTGCCTACTTTCCCAAGAACTTGATTCTAAATGACAATTTCAGTTTGAATTTTAATATTCCTTCCAGTGGACTTTTCCCTGATGGAAGTTAAATGATTAAAAGCAAACAGACCCACAGTCATTAGTCCTCATCCTTCTGGCAGCATTTTGTGCTGTCGGTATGTTTATTTTTCTGAAATCAATGGAATAGACCCATAACATTCTGATTTTCTCTTTGCCTTAAAAAAAAAAGAATGTATTTTTCTCACACATAAATTAGATACTGATCTTGGAATATGCAGCTATTAGAAACATACACATCAACTAAACCAAAATGCTCACCAGAAAAATGGTAAAAGGACATTTTTTTCCTTGGACCTACCATCAGTACTTCCTTACCTGACTTAACTTAATTGATAAGAAACTACTTGAACCATACATAACTGGCTAGAGAAAAACAAAAGGTTTTATTTTAAATGAAGTATACTATGACTTCAAAAATTTATAGAACTTACAATCTTTGATTTAAGATTCTTCCCAGAAACTGATTTTATCCTGAACATCTGCAATATTAGTTTCTCCTTTCATTTTGTAAAAATCTACTCATTCTTTTATAATCCACAGAGAATTCCTATTCCTTCTTTGCACACACTGACCCAAATATAATTCTTGCCCTTCTCATCAACTCAAAAACAAAAAAACAAAAACCTCATGGCAAACCTATTTAATTGCTGCTAAGAGAAGAATATGGAAAAAAAATTAAGACCTAAATCATATCCATAATGGAAAAAGACATTATAAATCTAAAGCAAATTAATAATACCAAAATGTTTGTCCTTTAGAACTGATGCACTTTGTTAAATTGAGAGCATATCAAAATATATGGTCTGACTTTAAAGGAAGTAAAATACTCTGATATATGGTGCACACATTTCTAAAACATATTTCTCAAGAGAATACATGAAAACTGATGTTTAATTTTCCTTACAGTGCATTCTGAACCCAGTTTCTTCATAAAAGGAATGCATCATGCTTTCAGAATGAAAAGCAAAATGTTTTCTTTGTTTTCCATTCTCCTCCAACCACAGGAAATATAAAGCACAGTCTAAATTGTTAGTGTCCATTCCCTTGAAAGGAAAAAAAAATGGAAGAAGAACTATATTTTTGAGCAAGGCAAAAAAAAAAGAATCACAAAATTTTCAGAGATTTTTCTGTGATTCAGGTCTCGGCCTTAAAAAGTGGCATTTAAATGAGTTTCCTGGTGACTCTTCTCTTTAAGCCTTCATTAAAACATCAAATCCTTCTAGATATGTAGCTGAAAACAGCATCCCTATTTCTTTTCAGAGACTCCCTGCAAGAGACTGCTTAGAGGCCAGAGGCCAAACGTCATCGCTCAGTGGTTCCCAAACCTGGTTGCATATCAGTATCAACAGGGGAGCTTTTCAGAAATCCAGGGGCCATGGGCACATCCACCAGTGATTCTGATTCAATATAACTGGTTGAGGCACACTCCCCAAATGATTCTGTTTCGGACTGGATACCATCCAAAATACAAGAAAAATGATACTCCATTTATCGACCAAGTAGCCATGTTCTAGTTGATACTAACACTTTATGTCTACACTGCAGCCTCTCTTTTTGATAGCAATCATTTGATAAGGTTCCAATATATGGTACCCACTTCCATTCATGCCTTTATTAAAAAAATGTTGTGGAAAAAAGAGATCAGATGTTCTGTGATGTTCTCCAGATTTCAAGATAGCATGCAATCTTTTCCAAAGAGAACTTTTGAACTCTTAAATTATCTGACTTATAAAAGTGAATAGCATGGATCCAACCTTGGGGACTTCAATCTTCCCTACCAGCCACCCATCAGTCCTTTAGGTCGTCCAAGGTTTTGTTTAAGGTCTGGAGCTAAGCCTAAACTTCTTCTATTACCTTGTTCAAAGATTATGAGAATAAATAACATTTTCCATGACATTCCCTAACCTTTGGCTTCATGAATTTGAACGTGCCAGTCTTAAGTCAAATCCAAAATTTAAAAGTAAACAAAATGCTATCTAATTATCCAATAACACTGAGTACATCTAAACATTCAACTGAGGTCATAGAAAGATCGTGGCTGCTAAGAAATAAATCCTGGCTCTCCTGTTCCACATTTTTTATGTCACTCTTGGAGGTTTCTGAATTTTTAAGCTACAGTTCCTTCATCTACATAATAGGAATGATGATATTAGCCTGTTATTCTGAAGATTAAATGAAATAATGTATGGAAACTGCTATGCTCATAATAAATGCTCAACAATTACGAAGAGTCAAGCTTTGGTACTGGAGAGACTAGAGATTTTATTCCAGCTCTCCTCTTGTGACATTAAATAATCCCTCAAATATTCTAAATCTCAATTTCATCACTTATAAGTATACATGATAGTAGCACCTGCTCCATTTAATGACAGCAAATAATGTGTGTAGAGCACTTCATGTATTCTTCTAGGTGGCTGGCACTTCATAGGCATCATCAAATAGCAGCTGCTTATTTTTCCTTTCTTCTTTGATCTGCCTTTTGAAGATTTAAGAAGTTTGGGTTTGCAGAAATGAAGAGGATTCCAACTCTCTTTTCACAGATAAGGACACTGAGGTCAAAGAGGCTAGGTGATTTTCTTCACATCATACAGCTGGTTAGTGACAGAGCTGGATCTCTAACCCTGAGTCCAATATCATCTTTACTGTCTGGCAATACTTCTCTTACCCCCCTCAACAGAGATGAATGCTTTTTGCAATGAACCCAAATCATTGAGAAAACCATTATTTAATTACCCTCATGGCTAGAGAGTTCAGTTTCAATCATCAATTAAAATAAAAGCAACCAGATCACTGTTTGTTATAAAATACCACTATTGGGGCACCTGAATGGCTCAGTTGGTTAAGCGACCGACTTGGTTTGGGGCTCAAGTCGTGAGATCAAGCCCCCAAGTGGGGCTCCGTGCTCAGTGCAGAGTCTGCTTCAGATTCCTTCTCCCTCTCCATCTGGCCCTCCCCGCTCGCACTCTCCTTCCCTCTCTCTCTTTCAAATAAATATAACCTTTAAAAAAATACCACTATCAAAATGCAATAACATAACTGTATGGATCTTCATTGCTGAGCAAAAGCCAAAGAACAACTAAATCTGGTTAAGAATCAGAAAGGAGTACTTTTGTTTTTGTTTTGGTTTTTTCCTAAATCCATGTGACCATAAACTCTCCGAAATGCCCTGCTCATTCTTGGGTTACCGCTTGTATAAAACAGAAAACAAACTCTCCTTGTCTACCGACAACTAGAACACAAATTCCCAGGAAACGTGGTGAGCCCTCTCAGGGTGATCGATGACAGATGTACAGTTGGGAGGCACTTCCTAAGCTCTGAGCAGAGGAGAGGTCCACAGAGATGTGGGCCAAAAAAAGCTGCACATAGAACTTGAAAACAGGGCAATGCATCTTCCGGAGTCCCTTTGGATTTCTTTCACTAACGGCGGATTGCAACCTAAGTGGTTTTGGCCACAGCAGAAAGCAACAAAAGGCTGCATGGCTGATTTTTCTTAACTGAAAAAAAGAGGGGTTTACGGTGTTTAAATTGCATGGTCCAGATGGTGTTTTCCATCCTTCATGCTCTTTTGGTTATGGTCATGTCTTGCCTATGGCTTCTGTGGCAGGACACACTCACCAGTCAGCAATTTCACCACTGCTTGGGACCAAATGAGCTATGGAGGGAGAAATTAGGGTGAATGGAGAGGCCACAGCTGGGAGACATCAGCCACACTCAACAGGCCTCTCCCACATACATAAACACAGAAGACAGAGGGAACAAGGGTGGAGAAACAAAATACTGAGGTTTATGGGGTAGTACTTGGGGCCTGCAGAGTACAGCTCACCACGTGACGTGTGCCTACAGGTTCTAACCCAATTGCTGAAAATCCCCGAGTGTCTCTGAGAAGGGGGCTATCAAATTTCTCAGCTAAAACGTTCAAACATTTTCTGATACCACAAACTAGTTTTCGTGCACTTAAACTGTTCCTTAAAGACCTAACTGAAAGGAGAGACCCATTTAGTAAGTTTATTCTCACGTAGGAAAGTATCTCCTTTTATAATGGACTGTGTTAGCTGGGTCTGGAGTTCCTGCTGTGGTTTTAGAGCTCTCTCTTCATGGCAGTTCCCAGTTGAAAATTTCTGGGATTCAAAATTCACGTGGACCACTCTCCTACCCTGTTTGTTAGAAGAAACATTAAGGAGTGTAACATGTCTTTCATGGTATATTGCATTTGCACCTGAACTGTAAAAGGAAACTAATGCCTTTAGCGATGGATTATGGCTTTTTAAGTACCACTTTCCTTGCATAATACTGCCATAAAAAAAGAAAACATCCAAATGAGATATCAGCGGGTTTTTTTCGATAGAGTGAAGGAAAATTTTTTAACTCCACAATTGTGGTTTACGTTCAGCCGCCTGCTAGCACTGCACTTAGTTGTTTCTTTTTTCTTCCTTTTTGCCAAAAGCCAAGGGTCATGCTTCCATTCCTCTTTTGCTCTCCTTCAGTGGCACAGAGAAGGAGCGTCAGCTCAGCCTCCTCGTAAAATGAACAAAAATGTGTGAATAAGAGAGCCTCCACTGCAAACCTACCATCCCACAGTGTTTCTATGATGTGTATCCTAATTGGGTCCTCCCCAGGAAAAAAACATTACATTTAACTTGTGGCTTACATCAACAGCAAAGGCGAAGTAAGCTCTGAGCAGTGTTTAGAGTGACTTTTTTAGAATACGCAGCTTTTGAAAATACTGGGCACAGCTTGTACAACTCAGTTAACTATGGTGTTCACTTTTTAATATTTTTCTTCAATGTTATTAAAATTATTATTTTTTTAAAGAACTCTACTTGAGATGCCTGGGTGGCTCAGCAGTTGAGTATCTGCCTTCGGCTCAAGTCGTGATCCCGGGGTCCTGGGATCGAGTCCCACATCAGGCTCCCTGCATGGAGCCTGCTTCTCCCTCTGCCTGTATCTCTGCCTCTGTGTGTCTCTCATGAATAAATAAATAAAACCTTAAAAAAATAAAAATAAAAAACAAAGAACTCGACTCTCGTATGCTTCTAGTTGGAATATGCTGATTTTCTCAAAGGCAAAATACATTGAGAACCAAAGTTGCTCCTACCCTTGGAACCAGTAATCCTATGTCTAGAAATTTATTCTAAATCAGAGAGTGAAAAACAAAGACTTCTGCAGCTTTTTAGTATAATAGTGACACATAAGAAACAGGGTTAATGCCCACAAGTAGAAAAAGGATCAAATCAATTGTGGGGTAGGATGGTTTGAAGAATATTGATTAATACTGGAAAATACAATGAGGCAATGTCAAGTTTTTCAAGTGATACAAACTATTTATAAATAGGATCCTAATGTTTTAAGTACATAGTTATATATGTGTATGTTTATGTGTATGTAGTGATTTATATCTATTTGTACAAATAGAATGGAAGAATGAAAGAAAAAAATACTAGTTTTGTTTTCTACTTCAACAGCACCTCTTATTCCCAGATTTTCTACAATGAACACAGATTGATGTTAAAATTAGAAAAAAAATGCAAAAAAGTATATTAAAAATTTTAAAATTGGATATCCTGAGGAATTTTAAAATCATACATCTTGGAACCAAAAGAAATTCCATCTGGCGTAGTTTTTTTTTTTTTTTTATTAAAGACTTAATGTAGCCTTTCAGATGAGGCCCAGAGATCTTAACTGATTTATCTAAGGAAATAGTTTAAGGATTCTACCTGTCATTTAATGGAAAAAAAAATGCAATTTACTTCTCACAAGAAAAATGCAACGTGCTACTTCAAAGACCTGTACCTCCTCCACCATGAGCTCCCAGGCTTTTCTGGTGACCAAGGACAAGTCCTAAGAATTGAGATGATGGCATCAGAATTGGGTGGGTCCCAGGGATCATCATTCCAGAATTTCCACACCATGTGCAGTAAAATGACTGGATCCGCCATGGTTCCAAGGAGCCTTCTCAGTGGAGCAAGGACCCTGAGCATGCCCAGCTGCTAGTAGCACAATGTCATGGGCAGCTGTTGTAGAGGGTGGGTCTTAAGTTAGAGTTCTCCGAAAGAAAACCAGGATGTGGGTGCAGGTAGTCCAGTAAGCACCGTGAGGGAAATGAAGGAGAAAAATGAGAAAGAACAAAAATGAATAGAGAGGTGTGTTGGTGTGGGGGTTACCACTGTGGAAAAATGAGGCTCCTTTTGGCCAGGACCTCTGAGAGATTGGGAACACACCTTAAAGTTGTATCACTGTAGGTGGTAGAGCTGGACTATTTATCCACTAACTCTCATCCCATGGCGATTGCAGATCCATCCTGGGAGGTTAACTCACCAGCACTTGCAGCTCCACCGGCTAAGCACTCATCTGGAAACCACCCTTGGCTGAGAGATCCAACTCGCCTTCAGCGAGCATGTAAGAGTTCACTTATACTCAGAAAGCCATGGAGAAGACAGTGGCATAGGGACAGGTCAGACCTCAGGGGGTTCGTGGCTGTGCCACCTACAAAACATGGGACAGGCTATTACATCTACCTGAAGCTCAAGTCTTTCTTTGAAAAAGGAACAGTATTGCAAATGAACACTTTCATTAGGTTTTCATTTCCTTCCAACCACCTTAGAATATCAAGCAATTTTCTATTGTGCCAGGTCACTAGGCAGGCACTACAACATTCATACTGTTTCTACCATTTGAATAGAGCACAAAATGGAAATTTTAAACTATGCTCTATCATCTACCATTTAAGGTATTCCAACCCTGAACATTCATTTATCTTTTATGATAATTACCTTTTATGCTAATTTGGTGGGCTCTTGAACCATTCAGGAATATTTTAGCCAATAAATTCTGTGTTACGGGTGGCTCAGTCAGTTAAGCGTGGGACTCTTGATCT
The DNA here is from genome assembly GCF_048418805.1 of Vulpes vulpes. Lineage (NCBI taxonomy): Eukaryota > Metazoa > Chordata > Mammalia > Carnivora > Canidae > Vulpes > Vulpes vulpes. The sequence goes on from NC_132794.1 coordinate 43,819,658, forward strand.
CAGCTCAGGTCTTGATATCAGGGTTGTGAGTTCAAGCCCCATGTTGGGCTCCATGCTGAGCATGAAGCCTACTTCAAAAATAATAATGTCTGTGTTGTAATAAAGCCGTGAATGAGTATTATAACTTTAAAATTTCATGATAACAATTAACACCACACTATTGAGTGCTTAATATACACTAAGCAATCTTTATAGTGAACTTCACACGGATTGTCTCAATACAGCTCACTAAGCATACTTGCAAAGTGCTATGTGTTTTAAAGATTTTACTTATTTATTTGAGAGAGAACATGAGTGAAGAGAAGGAAGGAGGGAGAACCAGACTCCCTGCTCATCAGGGAGTCTTACCTGGGGCCCAATCCCAGGACCCTGGGATTCATTAGCTGAGCCTAAGGCAGATGCTTAACCTACTAAGGCACCCAGGTGCCTCTCAAGGTGCTATTAATAAGCTTAATTTACTGATGAGAAAGTTTTAAACTGAAAGATGGTCAGTAACTTGCCCATGATTGTGTCAGAGTCCCAACCTAGAGCTGAATGAATCCAGAAATAGTGCAACAACTACAATCAACTCCCTTCCACTTTCTTGGCACTTGGACAGACTACATGCATACAAGTGAACACAATCTGCCAACCCCCTAATCATCAATAGCCTAAGGCAGTGCTCTAATAATCAACATCCCACCTTAACGGATCACCACTGTATGCCATACAAGTTTGCCATTCCCAGTCTCTTTATTTTGGTTCTTTGGAGACAGTAGATCTGGGTTCAAGTCCTAACCAGGCTTTCTTATCTGTATAATGTTGGACAAATGACTTTGCTTCCACATGGCTTAGGTCCACAAATAATGCTCAATTGGTGGAGCTGGCAGGTTATAAAAATTAATAAATATGAATTTAAGCATCCCAGAAATAGAACATGCTCACAAAAGTTTAGCTAGAAATTACTACTTTCCCAATGTCAGCAGTCTCTCCATGTCTGTTGACTGATTAGAATGCCCTGGACTCCGAGAGTAGTATCATAGCATACATGTCTTCTTGCACAAAGTACATGAAAATATATCTACTGTATTAATTAAACTTCTCTGTTATTGTGAGTAGTTGTTATGGCTAAAATGTGGTAGACTTTTCACACTAAGTAAAACTGGTCCAATATCCTTGAATAAGCATCAATTTATAGACTTACGAAGGATATCTATTTGTCTATAGATATGAAAACAAGTAGTTGTACAAATATACAAATATGTTTATGCATTTATACATATAAATACAATCATTAATTTACTCTTTAAATTAATGAGTTTAATTTACATAGATTTACATAGGTTGTTAAAGAAAACATGTAATTTTACCACTCCCACAAAATAATGAATTTATCAACTTATCTTGGTTAATGTAATAATAGCAAAGAGTTAAGAATCCAAAAAGAGGGGAGGAAATAAAATTAAGAAATGAAAATCTATTTTGAAAATCCTATGATTGCCCATCAGTGAAGTCATTTTGGAAAAATAGCCTGTGGGTAAAATTGTAAACACCATATGTTTTTGAATATTGAAGCGTTGTCTAAGAAAATTACTGAAAATAGAAAAACTTTAATCCCAAGATTACTTTGCATTGGCAGATATATCCATAATATTAATACTCTTTTTCCTTTAACACCTTGCTGGCTCTGCAAACAGTTCTTTATGCAAACTAAAATGAAGGCTACAAAGAATTTATGTTTTTATTGAACTTTATAAATCCCATACTTATTGGAAAAGAATGAACTTCTAGAAGAAAAAAAAAAATCTTGTGCTTAATCCATAGCTGTGTTTGGGTTTTTTTGTTTTGTTTTGTTTTGTTTTGTTTGGTAATTCTATCATTAACACACTGTGACCTTTCTGTGTCTGAGATTTCTCATGGAAACCCAAGCAAAATGGTGCTGTTTTTCTCTAAGTTCATTACAAGAAAGTTTTAAATAGGATTAATACTATAAAATAAAAACGATTGTGCATCTATCAGTAGACTATATTTTACATTTTTAATGTCCTTGGTGACTCTTGGTTTTTTCAGTGACTTTTGAAAAGAAATGTAGACAACATCATAAATGAACACAAGCTTCAGTATCATTGTGTATAGCTAGTTTTTTGTCATAATAGAAAACCTTTAGCCACTAGTTCTAAAGGCCGTGGAGAGGAGATGGCTGGCATGATCCATACCAGTGTTTGATTAGATAGGTATAATATTTTTAATAAAGCATGTCCCAGAGGTGCGGGAGTGGCACAGTTGGTTAAGTGTCTGACTCTTGCTTTCGTCTCAGGTCTTGACTTCAGGGTCATGAGATAGAGCCCCGCCTCAGGCTCTGTGCTCAGCACGGAGTCTGCTTAGGAACCTCTCTCACACTCTTTCTCTCTCTCTCCCTCTGCCTTTCCCCCATTCGTCGCTCGCTCATTCTTTCTCTCAAACAAATAAATAAGTCATTTAAATATATTCAAAAATAATAATTTTGGATAAATTTTCGTGCATGCATTGTAACAAGTTTATCAGTCCTAATGGTTTCAGGTGTTGAACAACACATTTCGCAAACTCATTCACGTGCAATTTAATGAGTTTACAAAGGTGCCTAACAAGGTGGTGGAACACTAGTTAATACGGACCCACACGAACAATCATTTCCTGTGAACACCTATTCATTAGAGAAGCAGGACTCAACAAATAAACGTATTGTGTGACTTGGGCAACTCCTTTAACCACACCATTCTGCAGTGACTTCATGCAGAGTGCTTGATTTGTAATGTCCTTCTAACGCTGAAGCTTTTTCAACAGTTATTTCATGTATTTGTTTTCATAAATTAAATTCAATTTGAGGGTACAATTGTGCTGAATGAGAAAGCTAAAAAAAATGGCGTAATAGAAAGTTTTGGAAATGTTTTCTTTTGAATTATTTCCATTCTTCCTCTCATATTGGCTCCCTTACATATTTACCTAACCAGGCAAAAAATAAGTCCATTTTCCTTCTACCAATTAATTTCTGTATGATGTATATTTTTACAATTCATATTGTATTTCTATTTATACCTCTCCATCCCATTAGAAAGTAAGCTCTTTGAGAACAAGATCCATGCCTATTTCTTTTTTGTTTTTTATTGTACTTAGCAAAGTAATTTACTCGTAAGGGGTGTTCATTAAATATTTTTAAATAAATCAATGTTGTCTCATAATATCAATTTAGAAAGAGCTCTGGCATCTGCCTCTCCCTGCCGCTGCCTCACTCACTGAGGCTGTGGATATGACAAAAGCTAAAATCCAGATTGGAGGGTTTCTCTGCTCTTGCCTTTCTTGCATTGCTCAAAGCCATTTCAGAAATCATCCACTCTTGCTCTCTACCCTCTCGGCTTTGAGAATTGGTTTACCCTCCTTGTTTTGTTCCATTTGGCTTTGGCAACTGTTCCTGCACTGTTTACCCTGCATACTGACCTTGGAAACCCCTAAGATTTGCCTCTGCTAATTGTCTCCGCCTCCTTTGGCTCCAAATTCCAAATCATTGCCCAGACCCAGCCACTGAGACACCACCTGCCCCATCTTGTGGAAAGGAAATCATATTTGATGTCTTTGGATAACATCCATCTTATCAGGTTCATCCAAATATCATAATTGTTTGTAATGGACGTTTAAAACCCAGACGGCAATAATGTTGAAAAGTTTCTAGCTGTGAAGATAAAGAGAACATTTACTTGGATCCAGAGATGAGTGCCTATATTGAAATAAAGCAGTAGAGGAAAAGATGCACTTCTTAATAGGATATATGAAGAACATGGAAAAATAATTAAGAATTAAAGAAGATAAAATATAACTAAATTATAGAACCTAGGAGTTAAAAAGAACTCCAGAGCTTTAAATAAATAAAAGATCTAATGAAAACCTTCACTCAACATAAATTTCCCTTATAAAATATTTCTGATACATGATCATTCAGGCTCTTTTAATATTTCCAGAAATAAAGAGCTAAGTGAGCCAATATCTTAGAAATTTTACCTTTAGTGGAAATCTATATTCAGTAATTTCCATCGTGTTTGTCCTAGTGCAATCCTTTGAAAACCAGATACACGAAAATGTCTTTCCTTTCCCGAATGAGAGCTCTCTAAATACTGTAAGATGAACATGACAGCCTCCACTACCACTATCACCTGTGTGTGTGTGTGTGTGTGTGTGTGTGTGTGTGCATACATCCGTGTGTGTAGCTACTTATAAGAGCTCTCCCCCCTGGGCATCTAAGTGGCTCAGGGGTTGAGCGTCTGCCTTTGGTTCGAGGCGTGACCCCAGGGTCCTGAGATCGAGTCTTATATCAGGCTCCCTGCATGGAGCCTGCTTCTCCTTCTGCCCTTGTCTCTGCCTCTCCCTCTTATGAATAAATAAGTAAAACAAGAAATAATCTTGATAAATATACTTCAGTTGATACTGTTAGCCAAAATGCAAGGTTGCATACATACATATCTTACATTTTGGGTGGATCTGTGTGTGTGTGTGTGTGTGTGTGTGTATTAAACTTCATTGTGTTGATTTTATACCACATTGAGTCAGTGTGTCCAATGTTTTAATATATTTCTCACATTTCTGCAACTTCCACAAACAGTGATGTGTCTGACTATCTTCATTTACATTAGTCATATGAACTTTGAGGAAGAAGTTTCTAGGACAGACATTTTTGACATGTCACTGGAGACATTCCAGTTTGATATTGGTTCATTAATCAAAACTCTGGGAACATTGTTCAAATAGCTAAAAATATTACTGACTATACTATCGTGTAGTCCATGTGTCTCTCTATCACCAATAAGATGCTAAAATTCCTTCCAAAATATACTGTCACAAGGCAGATTCATCTTATAGGGGTTCAAATAATTATATGGAATTGGAAACCACATTTCAAATTTTAGAATTAAACCATTTAAAAATAGCTATTATTGGGGCACCTGGGTGGCTCAGTCAGTTAAATATCCAACTCTTAGCTCAGGTCTTAGACATCTCAGGGTTGTGAGTTCAAGCCCCTGCTTAAAAAAAATTGATAAAATACCTATCAGTAGGTAATACAAATTAACAATCAGAATCAGATCTACTTCATTTCTACTGCCTAGCCACTTATCCATGCAATATTTAGAGAGTACTGGTTAGGGCCCTTCCCCTGTGACCCATGTATGTTTCTCAGTAGAAAAAAAAATGTAACTTTGCCTGGAGAATCAAGTTTATTATCGTAAAAAAATAAAACTTATTATTAGATAATTTCTAAAAGCATGGGTCTTGCATGGATGAATGGATGGATGGATGAATGGATGGATGGAACACAGTATCTAAATGTTTACAATATTCCCTGCCCTTGGGGCACCTGGGTGGCTGAGTTGGTTAAGCATCCAATTTGGTTTCAGCTCAGGTCATGATCTCAGGGGCCTGGAATGGAGCCCCGTGTCTGAGCTCCCTGCTCAGCAGAGAATCTGCTTGTCGCCCCTCTCTCTGCCCCTCACCTGCTCATGCTCTGTCTCTCTGTCTCTGTCTCTCTCTCTCAAATAAATAAATAAATCTTTAAGAAAAAAATATTTACGACATCTTAAAGCTTTTATGGTCAATAATACATTGTCCTGCATCCATCAAGCTTTACTCGGTTGACACACAAGTCTTATCAAAGCATGTGTTTGCTAAAAGAATCAGCTTTCATCTGGTAGCTCTAAATGCTGCATAATGTCAGCGTTGTTTTGTGCCACTGCTTAATAACTGGAATGTTTCAATGGATAGGCTGTATTCTACAAATATAATTCTTCACATAATAAAAATAATTTCAAGTGAAATTAGATCTTAGCTATTAGTTTATCACTAACATGTTGTTTATTCCCTTTCAAAGCCCTGCCTTAAAAATGAGTTTTAAAAGAATTACTCATTTTTTCTTAGATGGATTAAATAGGCTTGACCAAATAAAGGAGTCTTTCTGCACCACCCAGAAGAGTCCATACAATGTTGTTCTGGGTTTCCATCATAACGTAAAGGGGAACTATAATATCAAGGGCCCGTGATGTCCTGCAAATAATGAAGAAGGATGTTCCCAAATTCCTTCCAGCTGAAAACCATTTAGGTGGCACCAAGCTTAATCTCCAAATGGAACCATCATCTACCAGAGGCAAAGTGATGGCATTACCTTATCAATCTGAAGAGACCTGGGGTGAATGACTGCCGGCAGATCGGGCCACTGCTGCCACTAAGATGTCAGTATCCTCCCCTCCAGGAATACTGGCCAGGAGCTGTTGAAGTTGGTTGCTGCTACTGGAGCCGCTCCTACTGCTGGTGCTTCTCTCCCGGAAGCTTCAGCAGCTGGGCCTGGGCAGCCATCCCGAAGTGGTGTCTTCTTGTGGTTACTGATCCCAGGGCTGACCACCAGCCTCGCACACAGGTGTCTTACCTTAACCTGCCTACCATCCCCCCGGGGAACAGAGACTGTTCTCTGAGCTTTGTGGGCCTTGCCGACCCGTGCCACCATAAGGAGCACACTTCTGAGGTGGTGGGTGCAGGCCTGGGGAAGTTTTGAGCATGCGTGGCACCACCCTATGAGCTCCTGCTGGAGATCATGCCTAATCTCTCCTGCTTCCAACAGATTGGAGAGGATAAACAGGCTGCTGCTGAAAGCTGTGGCAAGGAAGAATTGCAAGGTGGATGGACAGCTCCAGCTCCTGAGCTCAGGGCTGCTCAGCCTGAGCTCACAGCCAGGTCTGGAGTTGTACACTTCCACACTGAGGCCTGTGCCACTTAGCCAACCACTGAGGTCTGCTCCACAGCTCCCTCTGCTCAGGCTACTGGATAGGTGGGAATAACCAACCACTGAGTGGTCTGAAGCTGTTCTTCCACAGACTCTTAAACAGAAAATGGAAATAAGGTTGACAAAAATTAAACGGTCTCAAAAAAATAATTAAAGGGGATCTTCCTTACCTCTGCAACATTTGAAAACATGGTCTCCTTATCAAGCATGTTACAGGAACTATGCAATTTTTCCATTTCTAAACTATCTTCATTTTAATTTTTATTTAGGTTTGTATCTCAAAGGTAAGGTTTTTTATCATTTGTCTCCAATACAGTATACCACAAAAAGTATATTCAAAGGGAGAGAAGTAATATGGCTTGGATAGTCATTGTTAAAGGTACCACCTCAGTTTTTTTAAGTATATTACAATGAGCAAGTTGTTGAAAACCATTGGACAACCCTTGAGGCATTATTTATAGGCTCTGTTTGTATGGCTAGGAGACTATCATGTTAGGTAAAACAAAGGCAGAATCGTTAGCTGTCATTTTCTTCCACTGTGATGATGTCCTTATTGTCCATAACAGAGCAAATGAACATTAATGCCAAGGAAAAAAGCTGTAAATGAAGAAAAGGAGAAAAATGAAGGTAGGAAACCAACACGTATTGAGCTGCTACTATGTGCCAGCGTCTACAAAGTGACATTGCTTTTAACTCTCACAAAAATGACAAAGTAGTAGAATTAGAAGCTCAGGGGAGTGGAGCTATTTTCCTAAGGCCTCATAGGTAGTAAGTGGCACAGCCCAGTTCCAAATTCAGATTTCAAGCTCTCTCTCATTAACTATGCTGCCTCTCAGCTACCAGATGGTCTCTCATGAAGAAAGTAAAAAACTGTTGAGAAGATATTATGAAACATCTTAAGACATTTGAAAATATTTTTATAGAAGACATAATTATTCCCATATCACTGTGATTAGAATAAACAATATTAATCTCCATGTTGGTGATGCTTTCTAGTTTTAAGTTGCCTCCCTGGGAACCCCTGATAGTATATAGAGTACATGACATTGAGCTTCTTTACATAACTGAGCAGCTTCTTTTTAGAGTCATAACACACTACATATTAACATACGATCACAGGATTATCAAGGTTCCTCTGCAACCTTTCCCGATAGTCTGAGAAACTCTAGATCTTTGTTTTCATACTCAGGATTAGAATGAAATATCAACTCCAAATGTCAATGTAATTGAATCATAGAAATATCCAGAATTCTAATCAAACCAATCCCTCTTAAATCAAACTAGGACAGCATCAAAAGTGAAAAATGCAGTTTATTTTTGACACTCTCCTTCATCATTAACCTTTCTCCTTACATTGCTTTGCCTCTTCTTGTTTACTTAACAAATATGTGTTGTTCATTTACTATGTCCCTGGCAGTTTGCTGGGACTATTTGCTAGTTTCTGGTGAAAGACACTAGTGAAAATTAAATATTAGTAACATTAGAAAAAAATGTATTATTTAATACCGTGATAAAATTCCTCAGTCATACTGGAAAAAACCTCACTGGGAATTAAAAAATAGAAAAATAAGTTCCTGAACAAAATTTAAAAATAATAATGATTGATAGAAAGATACTGATATTATGCCAAAAAGGGAAATTAAGTTTAGGGCTTGTCAATTAAACATAAGAAGTACAACATCAAAATGTCATCTGTAGGGTGCCTGGGTGACTCCGTCAGTTAAGCATCTGCCTTTGGCTCAGGTCATGATCCCAGAGTCCTAGGACAGAGCCCTTCATCAGGCTCTCTGCTCAGTGGGGAACCTGCTTCTCCCTCTTTCTCTACCTGCCACTCTGCGTACTTGTTATCTCTCTCTGTCAAATAAATAAATAAAATCTTTTTTAAAAAATGGTATCTGCTATTTTCATTTAACATCATTCTTGAAATTTTGGCTAATTCAAGGAGACATAAGGCAGAAATAAGAGATGTTACGATTAGAAAATATAAGACAAAATTATGATAATTTACAATAGGACATCACTACATAAGAGAATCTACACAAAAATATAAGAATTAGCCAGATAGGGATCCCTGGGTGGCGCAGCGGTTTAGCGCTTGCCTTTGGCCCAGGGTGCGATCCTGGAGATCCGGGATCAAATCCCACGTCGGGCTCCCGGTGCATGGAGCCTGCTTCTCCCTCTTCCTGTGCCTCTGCCTCTCTCTCTCTCTCTCTGTGTGACTATCATAAATAAATAAAAATTAAAAAAAAAAAAAAAAGAATTAGCCAGATAATAAAATGACCAAATATAAGATCATTTTTCAGCGTTTATTTTGGAAATTTTACATCTACAAAGTCAGAATAGTATAATGACCACCTGCATTTTTTAAACCAATATTCATCAATTGTTAACATTTTTGCCACATTTGCTTTTTCTCTCATTTTGCCCAGACATCTGTATGTTTGTATTTTTTTTCTCTTTTTTCTGCTAAAGCATTTAAGAGAAAGCTACAAACATTGAAATACTTGATTCCTAAAACTTCAGCATGTATACAAAAGTATTTTTAAAAGTCAATATCTTCCCATATATAATCAATAACTAGTTAGAGAATATATTCAAAAAGATATTATTTCCACTAACAACAGAAAATTAACGGCCTTATTGAGAAATATATCGGATCCAAATATCCAAATGAGGAAAATAATTTTTAAAATGTGTTGAGCTACATAAAAGACAAACTATATTTCTGGATAGAAGACAACATATACTAAAATTCCCGTTTTTCTCAAATTAATTCATATATACATATTACACAAAGGCAACCAGAATTATACTATGATATTTTTTAAGCCTTAACAAAATCTTTCTAAAGTTAATCAGAAAACAGATCAGGCAAGAATCAAAACTAGAGTTTTGAAAAGAAATAAGGAAAGAAGACCAATTCTACATTTAGGCTTCCTAGTGAGCCAGAGACCATAACTACTGGCATTAGGACAAAATTTGAGCCCCATTCTCTCACCACAACTTGCTTGACCTTAGAGATGTGATTAGATTCTTAGAGTTTTGAGAACCTCATCTATAAAATAGACACGAAACATCCGTCATGAAGGGTTATGTGAGGATTCCAAGCAGCCCACTTGAGGAATGCAGTACAATGTCCAAACAATGACAAAAAAGTCAATATATGTTTTAGAGGTATTTTTCAGCCCTTTCGAGATTATAATTTGTAATTAACTTGGATCTAAAATAAATTTCAGTTCTATAAAGTCTGGATGATATATATATGTATTATACATATATATTACAAAATTTAAAAATTAAAAAATAAGAAACAAACCAAAAAAAAAAAAAGAAATGTAAAATAAAATTTATGAAATCTCCAGGGTAGAAGATTTTATCTTTAGAAAGATACAAGAAATTATAAAATTTATGCACAGAAAAAAATCTTAGAAGAAAACATATCCAAATATTAACAATAGTTGTCTTTGGATGGTAGAATTATTTTTTTTAATTTAGTTTTTATTGGAGTTCAATTTGCCAACATTGAACTCCCAGTGCTCATCCCTCAAGTGCCCCCTCAGTGCCCATCAACCAGTCACTCCCCATACCCCGCCCACCTACCTCCCTTTCTACCATCCCTTGTTCGTTTCCCAGAGTAAGGAGTCTCATGTTCTGTCTCCCTTTCTGGTATTTCCCACTCATTTTTTCTCCTTTCCCCTTTATTCCCTTTCACTATTTTTATATTCCCCAAATAAATGAGACCATATAATGTTTGTCCTTCTCTGATTGACTTACTTCACTCAGCATAATACCCTCCAGTTCCATACACATCGAAGCAAATGGTGGGTATTTGTCGTTTCTAATTGCTGAGGAATATTCCATTGTATACATAGACCACAGCTTCTTTATCCATCATCTTTCGATGGACACCGAGGCTCCTTCCACATTTTGGCTACTGTGGACATTGCTGCTAGAAACATCAGGGTGCAGGTGTCCGGGCGTTTCACTGCATCTGAATCTTTGAGGTAAATCCCCAACAGTGCAATTGCTGGGTCATAGGGTAGCTCTATTTTTAACTCTTTGAGGAACCTCCACACAGTTTTCCAGAGTGGCTGCACCAGTTCACATTCCCACCAACAGCGTAAGAGGGTTCCCTTTCTCCACATCCTCTCCAACATTTGTTGCTTCCTGCCTTGTTAATTTTCCCCATTCTCACTGGTGTGAGGTGGGATCTCATTGTGGTTTTGATTTGTATTTCCCTGATGGCAAGTGATGCGGAGCATTTTCTCATGTGCGTGTTGGCCATGTCCATGTCTTCCTCTGTGAGATTTCTCTTCATGTCTTTTGCCCATTTCATGATTGGATTGTTTGTTTCTTTGCTGTTGAGTTTAATAAGTTCTTTATAGATCTTGGAAACCAGCCCTTTATCTGATATGTCATTTGCAAATCTCTTCTCCCATTCTGTAGGTTGTCTTTGAGTTTTGCTGACTGTTTCTTTTGCTGTGCAAAAGCTTCTTATCTTGATGAAGTCCCAATAGTTCATTTTTGCTTTTGTTTCTCTTGCCTTCATGGATGTATCTTGCAAGAAGTTACTGTGGCCGAGTTCAAAAAGGGTGTTGCCTGTGTTCTCCTCTAGGATTTTGATGGATTCTTGTCTCACATTTAGATCTTTCATCCATTTTGAGTTTCTCTTTGTGTCCAGTGCAAGAGAGTGGTCTAGTTTCATTCTTCTGCATGTGGCTGTCCAATTTTCCCAGCACCATTTATTGAAGAGACTGTCTTTTTTCCAGTGGATAGTCTTTCCTCCTTTGTCAAATATTAGTTGACCATAAAGTTGAGGGTCCACTTCTGGGTTCTCTATTCTGTTCCACTGATCTATGTGCCTGCTTTTGTGCCAGTACCATACTGTCTTGATGACCACAGCTTTGTAGTACAGGACAGTAGAATTATGAATAGTCTTTTCCTTTATTCAACTTTTCTGCATTTTTCCAAAGTGATAAAGAAGCATATATTTCTTTTATGATAAAAAATATTTTTGGGGATCCCTGGGTGACTCAGTAGTTTGGTGCCTGCCTTCCACCCAGGGCGTGATCCTGGAGTCCCGGGATGGAGTCGCACATCAGGCTTCCTGCATGGAGCCTGCTTCTCCCTCTGCCTGTGTCTCTGCCTCTCTCTCTCTCTCTCTCTCTCTCTGTGTGTGTGTGTGTGTCTCTCATGAATAAATGAATAAAATCTTTAAAAATAGATATTTTTCAAAAAATGAAAATAAAATAACTACATTACACTGAGGGCAAGAGTAGGTGTTACAAGAAACTTTATTTTTTAAATAGCTTCAAGAGCAAAGAAGCAGCAAACTCTTCCACAGTGGGCAAAGGGTCAGCAAAGTATTCAGAGGAGAAAGTACAGCAAGCTAACTCAAAGGACGAATAAGAAATGGACATGTAGGGGGATCCCTGGGTGGCTCAGCGATTTAGCGCCTGCCTTCAGCCCAGGGCATGATCCTGGAGTCCCGGGATCGAGTCCCGCGTCGGGCTCCCCGCATGGAGCCTGCTTCTCTCTCTCTCTCTCTCTCTCTCTCTCTCTCTCTCTCTCTTTCTCTGTCTTTCATGAATAAATAAATAAATCTTAAAAAAAAAAAAAAAGAAATGGACATGTAGAAGGAGAGCCACCACATTGCATGGAAAGGTATAGATAAAAGATGGACCAAAGAAGGATAGGTACATTTGCTACATTAAGAGGATTTTACTTCCCTCTACAGGCAGAAAGACACAATATATTCATCATTGGGTACTTGGATAGATAGATGGATGGATGGATGGATAAGTGATATGGCTGAAATTAAGGGTTCTAAGCTGATGAGAAATAGGATAAGAATGCAGATTAGCTATGGGAAGCATGCGATGATAGGGCAGATGAAGAGACTATTTTGCAGGTATTAAATGGGGAAGGCTGCTTTGTGAAAGAGTGAATCCAGCTATAAGGTTAAGTCAGCTCAACTGCACATCATTTATTTTCTCTGTTCAGTATTTAGACAATGATTGGCATAAGAGGAGAAAGAACAAGAAGGAGGATGTACGGAGAGGGAACTAGAAAAAAAAGTAAAAAAGGCAAGATAGTAAAGACAAAGTGTGGCAGAGAAAGAGAAGAAAGAAAATGAGACAGAAGAAAAATGAGCAAAAAAATAAATGGGTAGGGAAAATAAATACACAGAGCAAAAATACAAAGAAATATTTTTCCAGGTGATGAGAAAGATGAAGGAGTTTTCAGATACCCATAACTACACTAGCACATACTTATGTAAAGTAGAACCCCAGGAATTGTTTATGTATGGTCATTTCTATTATTTTTGTGCTTAATTCCTGTTAAGAATCCTCTTGATATTTCAGCTTTCTTTTGCTTTTATGGAGTGAATCAGTCAGCACATCGACTTCCTGAAGACAATCAATGCTGTTAGTGGACTCATTTAGGCTCGTGGCCATCTCCAGCCCACAGCTACGTTGTGCAAGCTTCCGAGTTGTCCTCAGTCCTGGTAGAGCAGTAATCCATTCCCCACTCCAGACAAAATTTTCACTCTGCTATTTGAATTCCTACTTTAAAGGACACATATTAATAAATGTATTGAACAACCTGGTCAGTGCCATGGAGCTAACATTGCTATTATTTGCTCAAGGCAATACAATTTGATCTGGTGCACTTCTGTTTACTTAACTATAGATCCTCATTCACAGTGCCAAGGGAAGAGTTTTTGAAAAGATGATATTTTTATCTATCTGAAGCACCAGGGAAAGGAATATAGATCATCTTCTCAAATTTAAAAAAAAAAGAAAAAGAGCCTTATTTTCGCGAGCTAGATTGACCACATCATTTACTAATGTTGGCAAAGATGCAGAGCCTAATGAGTAAAAATAAAACTGGTGTTGCCCCTCAAGAGGTTATGATTTTATGTACAGCAGATTTAAGGAGTGTTGTTTATTACAGCTAGGTAAATATTTTTAAAGACTGTTTTGACGGAAGCTGTGTTTCTTCTAAGAAGAGAGGTCTATGGGGATATTGTAGTGGCCCAGAAGATGCAAATCAGTAGCATTTATGAGCTGGAAAAAAGATAGGCATGAAGTTGTACATGACATACAATGAAAATGTGCAACTTTTGTCATTAAAATTGCACACAGATATCTAAGGGAAGTCACTATTTTTCTCACTGCATGCCTTTCTCATGCATCTAAAACATAGTTCGATATCTCACGTGCATGCGTGCTCTCGATCAAGAAGACACTATACAGAGAATCCTAAATTTACAAAAGATATGTTGAAGGATAATTATGCACAATCCATAAGGATTTTTAACATAAGCTTTTTAAAGAAGTAGCTCACTTAGTGGGTTTAAAAAAATTATTTGATATCTAGACCTGGGACCTACCTGCAATCTATCAAAATCACATCTATTAAGTAAAGTGAGGTATATCTGTAAGTAGAATTTAAAGACTATAATCAGAAGAAGTTCCACAACTTCTTCTGTATGAAAATAAAAATACTTTAAAACCTGTTCTTTTTTTTTTTTTAATTTCAGGAGATATCCGTGTACAGTATTCCAGAAAGGCAAGTATATTAACTTAAACTTATACATAGAATTCAGGAGAAATACCAATATTTTTTTCCTGCATAATTGAAATATTATTGGACTGTAAGCCATATTACTGACCTTGGGTACACTGCATGTCAGCTTCCGAACTCATCCTGAAAGATACTTTATCCTATGAGACTAATATAAGGTTCTGAGCACTTAAAAAAAAAAATACATATTTTTAAATACCAGTAGTTCTCAAAGTGTAGTTCCCAGACCAGCAGATCTGGGAACTTAGAAATGCAAATCATCAGTCTCCACCTGGACTTAATGCATTGGAAACTATGGGGTGAAGTCCAGCAATCTGTGGTTTAACAAGCTGTCCAGATGGTTCTGGTACACGCTAAAGTCTGAGAACCACTCAAGTGAACTAATAGAGAAAGTCCTAATATATGCCTGCATCTGGTTACTGCTTTATGTAGTTATTTTCAAATTCTCTTCCTTGGAATGCTGGGCATTTGTCCCAGGGTTCTGATGGGGAGTTGTAAGAAGAGAAGGAATGCAAAGAGAAAATTTGTTTTGGAAATATAGTTGAAGGTGTCTGCAGGACTTGCAGATGGAAATGTGAAATAGGTAGATGCAACTGAAAAAGTCCTGGAGGGGGTCCTGGGTGGCTCAGTAGGTTAAGCATCTGACTCTTGATTTTGACTCAGGTCATGATCTCAGGGTTGCATGATCAAGCCCTGTGTTGGGCTCCAGGATCAGCAGGGAGTCTGCTTGAAATTTTCTCTCTCCCTCTGTACCTCCTGCCCCTACAAATAAATATTTTTTTTAAGTCCTAGATATAGGAGAGAGAGCAGGTCTAATAGGAGAAACACTGGAAAGAAGAGAAAGAAGAGGAGAGAGAGGGAAAAGAGGCAGGGAGAAAAGAGGAGGAGGAAGATTATTCAGTCACATATAAAAATGATCAAAATGAATGAATGCACACTATAGTTGTTCACAATGCAATGATACAAATAATCTTAATTTTATATTAAATGAAAAAAATCCCAGATGACTATGTAAAGCTATCCTTTTTGAAATTTAAAAATGACTAAAATAAAATATAAAATAAAATGATATACGCTTTTAGAAATATAGTTAGAGGGCATAAAATGATATAAAAAGCAAAACAAAGGCACAATGAACACAGGACTTACAGTAGTGGTTATGTCAGATAAGAAAAGATGAGGTGAAGGGACAGAGGACAGAGCCAGACAGAAGTTACTGCCAAGGTCTCAACTTTTGTGTTAACTGTGACTCATTGACCAATGTGGGAGGAACGGGTGGAGGGAGGGAGGGAGGGAGGGAAGGAAGGAAGGAAGGAAGGAAGGAAGGAAGGAAGGAAGGGAGGAAGGAAGGGAGGGAGGAGGGAAGGGAGGGAGGGAAGGAGGAAGGAAGGAAGGAAGGAAGGAAGGAAGGAAGGAAGGAAGGAAGGAAGTCATTTGTGGACTAAAGATGACCAAGGATTACATGATCCAATTTTATGCACCTGATATCCGTTAAAAAAGTTACAAAGATCCTAGCAGTGAAATCATAAAATATGTACTTGACAACTATCAGAATTAATCCAAAATTTGAGAGCTCTTTATTTTAATTAGGTTATGACAATAGGACCTTTATTTATTGATTATATTTTGAAATTTTGTCTATGAATTGTTTATATTTAACAACAAAAAAAGGAAAAATATAAAACATTTCAGTTTTAGGCAAGATTAATAAAAATAAAATGTGCTTTAAGACATGCCATGCCACTTTTTTGGTCTCACCTTGCTCTCCTTTGTTACCTCATTCTTCTATTTCCAGGGCCCTCATCTATAGAGAACAGGAGCAGAGAGGTAACTACTCTCAGTAACACTAAACACAATTTGTTGGTTCTAACCCTTGCCATCAAACCTGATTTAATCTATGTCAAATTGCCTGAGGCCCTTTTTCTGCTGCATAACAATGAGTAGCAATTATTCATATAGACTAATTAATCCTTGCTAACAACCTAGTTACTGGTTAACTCCTCTAAGAGTGATGGCAAAATCTAGTTGAAATGTATGGCTTCTTGAAAGACCTTTAAGGTTACATGAGTATTTGGAATTTGGACCTCTGTAGAATGCCATGGAAGAAGATATTTCTGATCAGAAAGACTTTTTTTTTTCCAAGCACACTATCCAAATAGCACTCTACCTTCCTATTTGCAAGATTGGACATGTGTGTAATTTTCATTTATAAAGGTAATTTTTAAAATACGTGTGCGTGTAAGTCTTTGGTGATGGTTGAGGCTGAAATGATTGATTCTAAGAGTTTGGACCATGTTACTGCTAAATCATTCACATTCTGTTAAATAATCACATGCCAATGGAACCAAGAGCATTTTCCCATATTTACCTCTTTTTCCCATGAGACTTAATTGAAGGATTTACAAAGATCCTGTTTCTCAAGTGACATGGAAAAGGTGAGGTTGTACCAAATAAATGTCTTATCCAAATAGCCAAATTTAGGTGAAACATTATTTTAAAATATAGATTGATTAGACTTATATTTTCTTTTACCCAATATAATGAAACTGGATACTGTGAGATTATATTTTATATATATAAATGTATATTATATTTTGTTATTATCATATATAGTATATAATTATATATTATTGTACATGCATTATTATATATGTATATAGAGAGAATAGAGAGAGAGATGTGTACATATACATATATCACACATACACATTACCTGATAGTACATAAAAAACATTTAATTATGTTTTTCAAAGGAATGTCATCTATAAAACAACACAACATTAAATCCTTAGCTATCTCAACTCAGGTGTCTTTAGGCACTTACGCCGTGTGTATCTTTTTTCCCCATTACCCACGAGTGAGAATTTCTTCAGGGTAAGTAGCAATTTTTATTCTTCACTTATTTAAAGCAAAAACACTAAAAAATTTAATCCAAGACTTTGCAAAAGAGACTTTACCTATGCCCTAAGATCCCATACACACTTGAGAAAATTATGCACAACCTAAGAATACATTTATAATAGAAATTATTTAGTAAATGGAAATAAGATTTGAAGTGGGATGGTCATGCACTGCCTCTATTAGAGAAAAAAGAAAGTGTGATCATTTATTCATAGGCACAGATTCAAGCCAGAAATCTATAAAAAGTTAATGGGAAGATTCAGAACCTCATAAAAAGCTATAGAAGAGCATCCTGCCCCACATCAAATCACCATACACATCCGTTGTGTGTAGTGTACATTATATGTCTGAGAAAGATGGAAATTATGCATATAAAAGGCTACCAATATGTTAAATCACAGATATGTACTAGCCTGCATATTCATGATACTTCTGATACCCTAATCTGAGCATTTTTTGCAAGAACACAATCAAATGGACTTTGTTACATTTGATAGAGCTTATTGTCAGTGCTTTCTTATTAGCTGTCACTTGTAGGAGAATGAGGATGAAATTGGCCCAGGTGTTCAAGGAAATTTAGACTTCCTCTAACACACTCCTCAAAATCTTTTCAGCCTCAACCCATTACTCAGTCACAACAGCACCCCACTTCTAGACACTGAAACATGTATCAGTTATCTAGAGCGTTAACAGTTCCTATCACAACCCAAAACCTAGTGGGTTAAAACAACAATTAATTATACAACATTACAACAACATTAATTATATTTCACTGTTTCTGTGGTTAGAAATCCAGGCTTGGCTTAGCTGGGCTCTGTGGCTCAAGGTTTCCACATCGTTACAATGAAGGTGTCAGCAGAGGCTGCATCTCAGGGCTGAACCCGGGGTGGGGGGGGGGGGGGGTGGCAATCTTTGAAGGTCACTCATGTGGCTGGTGAGTAGGCCTCGGGTCTTTGCTAGCTGTTGGCCAGAAACATCAGTCCCTGGCTGTGGCTGTCTCGTCCACAGAGGCTACTCACAACCTGGCAGTTCGCTTCCCTCAGGGCAAGTGAGGGCTCAGTGGGAAAGAGGCCTTGAGAGAGCCAGCAAGATGGAAGTCGGGCTTTCTGGAACCTAATTCCAAAAGTGACACCTCATCCCTGCTGTTGTCTTCTGTTCTTTAGAGGTGAATCACGATATCCAGCCCACACTCAAGGTGAGCAGGGGCGTGTTACACGAGGGCGTGAACTCCACAAGGTGGAGATCTCAGCCAGCCATGTCCCAGGCTGCCTCCCACAGTGACCCTCTGTAACTGAAGGAATTCCTCACACATTTCTGATTGCCCAGGAATTGTACAAAGTTTCTGGATGGATGGCATTTGATCCTCATATTTTACCTACATCTAGACTTTTAATTAAATCTGAGCCATTTTATCTGTAGAGTATAATAAAAGCCTAAGTCTGGAAGACAAGGGAAGATGTCCCTGAAGAAATTTTAACTTTTAAACAAAGACTTGAAGGATGGTGTAGTAAGCCATGCATGTGTGAGGGTCCAGATGCAGGAAGAACAGCCCAATGCAGAAAAGAGAAAAGAAAAGAAAGAAGAATATTTGGAACTGCATCAGTTTCTCGGCTGCTACTTTTTCTTCCTTGGGTTCTTCTTTTGTGTCTTAATCTGTGAACCAATCCTAACTAATTTTAGATTTGTTCACTTTGATATACTTTAAAGAGCCCAAGATTTTAATTAGTTTTGTAGCCCCGGGGATTTGAAGAAAAATGATAGAATGAAGGAGGAGATGAGTGGGAGAAAGAAGGAGGGGAACGGAGGAAGACCAGGTGGAGGAGGAGTGGCATCAGGGAGAAACGAAGTTGAAAAAGGATGTTTCAGTGAGTTCTTCCATCCTTGCTCCTCAGAGATAGGATACAGGAGTATAAGGGAATCTTTTCATGGAAAGGCACAGAGTGAAAGTTGTTGTGGGGGTAATCAAATTTGAGTTCAGTTCATGGTCAATAATATAAAACCAAACTATTAAGTAAGGGAGCTATTAAAAATCAGAATCAGAACCCCTGACTGAAGTTAAAGATAAGTAAAGCAAAATGGAAGTGAAGATTGGCCAGCACCCAGAACGGGGAAACAAAGAAAGGATGAGTGGCAAAGGTCCAGGAAAACTTTCATAGATCAAGGAAAGCCCAGTTCTTCCAGCTCTGTGAAGATGGGGACAATGTCTGAGGGTCTTATACACATCTGTCTGCACCAACTTTTTACATTTTAAGTGTTACTGGTATCTCTGTCTGCATATGAATGTGTTTTACAGGTAAAAATCCTTCCTTCCCAGGCCACCTGTTTACTCACAGAGTTCTGAAATACAAAAAGATTTTGGTATGGACAGACTATGTAGATAAAAAGGAAATGGAAAGGGGTGCCTGGGTGGCTCAATCAGTTAAGCATTTGACTCTTGATTTCGACTCAGGTTATGACCTCAGGGTCATAGCATCAAGCCCCACATTGGGTCCCATGCTCTGCACCAAGTCTGCTTGAGATTCCCTACTCCCTCTGCCTCTCTTCCCACTCGCTCCAAATAAAGAAAAAAACAAACAAACAGAATCTTTTTTAAAAAAGGAAATAGGGGGGGAAAAAGGAAATGGGGAGTGTATACTCTTGAAAGTCCTTTCATCCCTACTTAACCCATAGGTCACCTTGAAGCATGAAGGATATGGATTTATTTGCTTTATTACTGTTTTCCATTTTCAAAGATGGAACTGACCAATATATATGTCTATATAGAAAAGATCAACAGATGAAAAAAAATGGTTCACATTGTGAAGGTTGCTCTTTAATTTGTTGTTATCATCATTATGTATAGAATCTTTATTGCCTCTGTCTCTCGGAAACAAAGTCAATTGTCAAAAAAAAGAAAAGCTATACAAGTTTTTGACAAATGTACATCTATCAAGTGGGCCTAATTTCATGTGAACCTAGTTCTCACAGTTTTGTCATATGGCTTAAAACAGAATCACTGAAAGGGCACCTGGGTGGCTCAGTCAGTTAAGCATCTGACTCTTGATTTCAGCTCAGGTCATAATCTCAGCGTCATGAGATCCAGCCCCACATGGGGCTCCACACTCAGCAGGAAGTCTGCTTCTCTCTTTCTCCCTCTATCCCTCCCTCACTCATACATGCACACTCTTACCACCCCCCTCTAAAGTAAATAAATCAATCTTTTAAAAAAACATTATTTCTAGATATTCTTAATATACTTAATTTATCATTCCTGCTTCTAATTATATTACTCAGATCACCTCATAAATTGAATATTCATTCATCCACATGAACATTTATTGAGCTCTTGCCTATTGTGTGCTAGGAATGTTAGATTCTAAGACTACAAAGATAAATTGGGCCCAGACCATGTCCTTAAGCCCAGACTATTTCCTTAAAGTGAAAATAACCAATAATTTATTGCTTGCAATCCATTCTTCATCTACCAACCTCAATGAAGTTGTGTCCTTGGCTAAAGCAGTTGAAAGTTGGAGACGTATTTTTCAGAAACACTGTTCCCACTGTATAGAGGTTCACAGATGTCCATTCAGATTATTTTCACTGCTACTCCTTGATTTACTGAGATTAAAGTTTTCTGCTGGCACATTTTGCAAAAAGCCTCCATGCTCCTTACTATCTCAATATAACTCTGTGAACCAGTTGACCAACACCAGTCTTATTATTTATTACTCAGAACTGGCAACAGAAACACCACCAATTTAAAGATTTCTAATCATGCCATCAAAAGGTATTGGAGAACTCAAAGTCATCAAACTTGCTCAGCAGCTTCCATAATCCTAGTCTACTCAACATGCAAAATGTTGCGGACGATGTGCAGACCATGACACTCTTTCCTATGTTTTCCCTCAATCTTTGTGCTCTAAAACTTTTATATCCTGTCATAGATACCACATCAAAAAGGACCTTTAGCACTTTTTTGCAGTTTGATTCAGAACAATTGGCCTACTCCTGTTTCTCACCCTTAATTCTATGTTCTCCTCACAACTTCCAGTTTTTTCCACATTACTGATGCTCCTCATCAGACCCTCTAGGCCTGACAATCAGCACTGATGTATTAGCTATAACCCTGGATTCTCTCTGGTTATTCTGCATCAAGTTGGCTTGACTAGACACACTTCCTAATACTTCTCATCTCCCACTGGGTTGCTCTTGGCCCAGCTGGCCCAGAAAATATCAACCGCAATATGTAGATTATGAACCACCATAATTACCATGCTCCACAGAACCAGAGTATGTTCTATGGAGCAGAAATTCTGAGTCATGTTAATGTTTTACTGGGGATAAATTACTTTTAAAGTTAAAAAAATTTTATTTGCAGCAGGAGCACTTAATAAATTCTTGAATAGTATGAATCTCAAAGAGGAAAATATAGACGCAGTTTTTTAAAAGTATTGAACATGAGGATACCCTCCTTTTTTGGTGGACTGGTGTTGAAAAGATTCTTCTTCTGGCAATGTTAAATATGTATGACTTTACAATCCATAAGCACATTATGGGTTTAGTAATGCTTGATTGACAATTTGGTCCATAAAGTTACTAGGATATTTTGACCAGCAGTGGGAAAGAGAAATGCTGTGATACTTATTTAACCAGCTTAGTCTGACATGCAAAAGGAAGCTTCTCAATCTTGAGAGAGGTTTTTTTCATAATTATGTTGAAGAGGAATTTTTGTGGCCACTTGAGGAACATCTTCTGCTCCTTACTTGATTTCAGCAATCCTGATAGAGGGTTTCTGATCTCTACACTGCATTTATATAAAATATGAGACCATAAACATATACATATTTATGAGGTCTTGAATAATAATTTCAATGGATCTTATACACAGTCCCACATATCATCATTTATATAAAAAAGGAATAATGACTAGTCCTTTACATAGTAATATGCAATCATTTGATAAACTTTTTTTGGTCTGGAGGGTTTTGGTTAAACTTTTTCTTCCTAAATGACACTGTGGTGAATATACAAAGCACACTCACCATTTAATTTCAGAACATAAATAAACTCTATACATTGATATGTCCCTAATTTTAGTCAGTGCTGGGGTTTTGTTACTACAAGGACCATAATAATAAACTAAGAAATTTCAAATCCATAAAATGTCATAGACCAGAGGAAAAGCAGATTTTTTTCTTTAGGATCTTCTCCTTCAGTGCATTTAACATTATTAAAAATCATTTGGTGTTTATTATATTGAGTATACTGCTTCCTGGAACACAACCAATTCAGAAGTAGTTCAAAGGTTAGTTACAAGATAAACTAATAGCTATGCTAAGCTATTACTTTGTAGAGCCAATAAAAAAAAAGAAAGAAACTATATATTTCCACAATCTATATGGTCAGCCCCAGCAACAACCAAATCAATAATAAAACATTTTTATTTAAACTTCTCCCTGATTTCCCCTCTCTGCTTCTGAAATCTTATCCCAACAGGGAAATCTCCTTGGTATATACCATAAATATAAAAAAGCAAGAGTGGACAATGTAATAAATGTTTTATTTTCATTTGTTAATAGATGGCGAAGTTCAGCTCACTTGTGGTTTGACCTTATTCTAGTACATGGACAATTTTTCTTAAATACAGCTTTCATATAACACTAGCCATCTCAAACTTCTGCACTCACCCCAGGGAAATAGATCTATACACACACACATATGTACGTACACAGAGTAATTGCAATATAATACTGTTTCATAGATTTTTATACTCCACAATTCGAATCATTTGGCCCCAAACATTACTTGCATATGTACCTGATAAAAATGCATGATAAAATGTATGCACCCTCTGGGCTATCAGGTTCACTTTTTTAAGTTTCACCACATACATTAACATTAACAGCAATTGATAATAAATGATAAGTATTGAGTCTTCGACAGTGATTTTCACCTAGTCTATACATCTAGATCATACTCAGATATTCAGATTGTATAGGTTTGGAGCATGGCCAGGTCACTATATATATTTTTTTTAATTTCCAAATGTTGCTGATATAAATTTAAGGTTGAAAATCAGACTTCTAAACATTATGTGCTGAGTTCTATGCTAAGTGATTTACATTTATTATCTCATTTAATCCTCATAACCACATTGGGCAAGTTTAATGATCTTCATTTTACAAGTGAAGATACTGACACATAGAGAAGTTAAATAACTGGTTCAGGGCTGAGATTTAAACCCAGATTGCCGATTTGTGTATGAAAGCAAATATGTAATTCTATATTTTCATCATATAATTCTTCAAATAAACAAAGATAAGGCTAAGACAAAACTAAAATAGGTCAATAAAAATTCTAATTAAAATAGCACATGATCTCCCCAGATAGTCCCCTTCTACTGGGTCTTCCATAAACCATTCTGACCCTCTTCTGATCTATATTCTCTATCCTACCGCATCATGATCATTTCAAAAAGCAAGCAGATTGAGCTACCAAAACCCAGAGCTCTGAATTCCCTAAGCTAATAGCTGGTTTCCATCCCCAGTTTATATTCCTATCTCTGTCACGGTGCCTAGTGCATGATGAGGGGTCAACAGATATCTATTCAATAAATAACTGTCACTTGTTTTCTCAACAAGTCCCATCTTCTTGTCTCCTGATTCTTCTAAGGTATGTCTTAGCTCCTAACTCTAGCTCCTCCCTCACCTCTGGCTGTCAGAACTTCCCCTAGTAGGCTCTTGGGCTCCTAGTGAGCTCCTGTATCATCTGGCCTGATTTTCCAATAACAGGTTGGACCAACCACTCTGACTTCCTTCTGGGAGCTCCAGATTATTCTCTCAGCAGACTCCTGAGTCACTACATGGCACGTGGGCAACAGAGGGAAACTGAAGCCCAGCTCCCCTGTTCCTGCATAGCCTTATAGATTACAGTATAAGAGTAACCCTCAGTATTTCCACCCTATGCATTCAGTGCTGGTACAATTCTTACATTAGACTCTTCCATCTCTCCTCACTGAGTCAACTCCAGAAATGAGATGACAGAAAGCAAAAGTCAGGGGACACCCGGGTGGCTCAGTGGTTGAGTATCTGTCCTTGGCTAAGGTTGTGATCCCAGGATCTAGGATCGAGTCCCACATCAGGTTCCCTGCATGGAGCCTGCTTCTCCCTCTGCCTATGTGTCTGCCTCTCTCTCTGTCTCTCACGAATAAATAAATAAAATCTTAAAAAAAAAAAAAAAAGAAAAGAAAAGAAAGAAAGAAAGAAAAGAAAAGAAAGCAAAAGTCATTTATTTACATGGCTCTGAGTAAAGTCTAGCCTGGAGAAAATGATGTGATTTAAGAGATCGTTTTCCCAGCCTGATGTAAATACAACCACTCAAACCACCTAAAATGGTTTCATAGAGATAATACATGTGAACCCGAGTTCAGGGGGCATGGTAAGAATTAATCCTCTGTGACTTGCCTACCTTTCAAGAGAAATAATAGCTTATCCTCAGAACTTAGAGACACACCTCCACGGAAGCCTCACAATTAATACATGAGTGCATAACATTTCAGGCCAAAGTAAACATTGAATTCATGCAAGGTATTTAAAAGTTAGGAATTATTCTAGTGAAGAGGGGTTTTCATAACAATGGACAATATTAGTGTGGTCCCTCAATAAAGACTTTTGCTTCTTGCATACTATTATGATTGCATGGTAATCTTACCCAGCTAGTGTTTTCTTAATGTCCTGGGGAGCCTGATCATTGTAAATTACCTGTGACATCTCATTAATCCTCTTTTTCCTCACAAACGCATAATTAATGGTAACATTGACAATAATACACAAATTAGCTAAGTGACGCTTTATGGTGTTGGTTTTGATTAACGTCAGGAACCCAAAAATGACATTAATGTAATGCAGATCCCAAAAGGCAGTCTGCACTTTGACCCCAGACATACATTTTGTTTGCACCATCACCAAGATTAATCCTCCTCTGGATGAAGACGAGACAAAACTCTGGCCACTGGCAGTGTGTGCTGGGCTGTCGGAAAACAAACCGCCTCAATTGCATTTGTTTAAGAAGGAAATATTAATGCATAGAAAACAACAGCGTAGTGTCATTTCCTATTGTCTCGTTAGGACAAAGACAAATGAGCACCTGTCATGATTTAGATCAAGTGCTTCACTGCTAACTTCTATTATTTGCTTATTTATGGAGCAGTGTTTAATTAAAAGTATACCTCGATGATATGAACCACATGATAAAAATGATTGAAGTCCATTCTGCTCTCACTGTAAATGGTTTTTGGAAATCAAAACTGAGTTTTATCTGCATTTCAACCTGCAGGACCTCTCAATGATAAATTCATATTAACCACAAGACGGTAAAAAAAAAAAAAATTGATGCCAGAGAAAATATTCTTTGTCTCTGACTTGAGTAACAAAGTGAAAGCACTAGAAGGAATCTGGACAAAGAAAACTTCGTTGTTGCCTCACAAGTGAGACACCTTGGCTGGGAGGAAGCTGATTCAGAAACACTTTTTCCAAATTATAAAAGAGAAAGATAGATACTGTGTTAGTCACAGGATTGTCTACTGCCACATCATCAGCTTCTAAATTTGGGGTTAATCATATGACTTTATTATGATCATGAACAGTTGCTGAATCACGATTTTTACAAATCCAAGTCGAGTACTGAATCTTTTCAACACTCTGAGGACGTAGAGCATGTTAATTTTTACAAGACACAACCTTCCATTTTCTCCATGACAAATATATATAGCTGAAAAATCCTAATGGTATATATCTTTGTTTTCAAAAATAATGATAATAGTCCTTTCTTGATTAATTTGACATCTACTTATTATAGGCTATTTTTCAAAATGTTGCCACTAAACCACAACCCTGGCTAATGATCATCTTCCATTTCAATAATGGAAGAGGGAAAAAGCCATATTTTCATGCATTTTTCTATTGTTCACATAAATAACTGTCATTTGGAGACTGCTTTATGGACAAAAACATAGAATACATAAAGTGATGTTGTAAAATGTCATAAAACCAAAATTGGGAAATAAAGATCACCAAAATTATTTTTTTAATTATGTGTATAGTTGGTAAAGAGAAAAGGAACTTGAATACCTTGAAAGAAGATTTTAGTTGCTGGGGATATTATACATTTTCAACTATACTACCTCTAACCTCCAACATCAAACCCACCCTCCCCAATCAAAAAATAAGAAAGCAGACTGCTTTGCAACTGCTTGTCATAGCAGTTTAATTTTGAAAAATGCCTCATCTGTCTCTGCTTGTAATATATTTATCATATGAGTTGGTTTATCTTCTTTTTTTTTTTTTTTTTGGTTATTTAAAGTTACAAGGAGCAAAATCTATTTGAAGAGACTCAGGTTTTTCTTCTTTTGTTTAAACATTATGTTAAAATCAAAAGCAGCTTATTTTTAAATTGACATATTCAGGGTTAGTTGTGCCAACTTTCACCAGCACACAAACTCATTGTAAAGCAAACTGGATATTTAAGGGGCTACGGGGATTCCTATAGAGGTCATATTTTCACTCTGCCTAACTTAACCATAAATTGAGATTACAACAATAAATTATTTTTTATTATTTTGGCAGGAATAAGCACAGCACTGAATTTTGTAAGATATTTGGGCTTAATTCATATGTTAAATAGGCCTTGATAGACCAGTGCTAGAAGAAATTGAAACTGGTCTTAGATAAAAACCTGAATTAGCCACTTACCACCGAACTAATTAGTAATTGATGAATTTATTATAAAAATGCCAATTCCTTTACCCTGCAAAGCCTAAGGAATAGGATGATTTAAGGCTCCTAATGTTAAAACCTCATCTGTGGCAATCTTTTAACCAGAGGCATTGTTTACGACGTGTTTTTCAGGTAGCTGCAGTAACATCTCTAACTAGTTAAAAACACCAATCAAGCTACAAACCTACTTTCTTAGAGGACTCCTCTTGTAACAAGCTGTTTTGAAACCTCCCAAAGTGCGTTAATCTGTATTTTTTCAGCAGTTAGGATGAATATTACTGTTAGCCCAAATGTATCATCTTCTCTTTTCAATTTTACTCAAGTTCATAGAGAGCAATCTATCAAGCCATGATTTTTATAGAAATCTCTTTTTCAGGTTTAAAAGTGGCCCACTGAATTTTAATAAGCTCCAGTAGTTGTTCCAAGTTGCTTTTTTTGTTATTCTAAGGAATTATTTCATGCAAAGAAAAAAAAAGAGGCTGCTGTGTGGGAAAGTATGTTTTCTTAAGCATTTAATCGGACATTTCCATACCACAACACTTTGTAGACATGTTTTTTGCTTTGAAAACATATCTTATCAGGAGTGGTTGGTGTAAAATTCTTGTCTGTTTTCTTACCTTTGAATTTGAGCTCTTTTTATAAGGCTCAGCTCAATGATGTCTACAGCTGAGGAATTTCCTTAACTAGGGAGTTTTACATGAACACGATTAATAAGAAAGCACCAAGAGGCATGGAGCAGGGTGTCCGTTCAGGTTTCCTGTACCTTCTAACCTTATCAGAGTGTTCCCCTTTACAAAGAAGAAAAAGACATGACAAAGTGGCTAAATATGTATCTGGTTTTATCTTTCTACTATTTTCCTCTCGATATAATACCTTTTGAGAATGAACAAAAGGAGGTGAATTCTTCACTCCTTATTTGTATATGCAAGTGAAAGGAGGTCTCTCTTTCACTCTGGAAGGAACTGGCCTTTCTCACGTGTAATAAACCACTAGAAGAAGCTCAGTTTAGACGAAATGCAAATATTTAATCCTTGCATCTATGTTTTGAAATATAACATGGTATTTCCCATAAATCTCTGTGTGATGACATATTTCATAACATTACATAAGGTTTTCCAAGCATTTTCATTCACGGATGAACGGTTTGCAGAAAAATCACAACATTGTACTAAACTTCTCCAGTAAGTTAATTTTCACTTTAATGTGAATATGCAATTTATGGAAAAATAATAGTTATTTAGGCATGGCAGCACTTACCTGTTGCTGTGTGAAAATTCCTACCCTCAGAAATGTGCTTTTGCTTTAATTATTAGTAGGCTGCTCCAGTGCCTAAAGATTTTTATAAACAGAACCTTAAATCTGCATTTTGGCTCAGGGCTTTCCTTTTGAGACAACTGAAAATGGAGCGGCATTGGCATTGGCATTGGCATTGACATAAAGTCAAGTCCAAAAGAACATTTTTATACGTGCCTCGACTTTGGTTTTTTGGTAACTGCCCTATGGAGACTGTCCTTTATTAAGATTCTTAACGAGTGTTCTGCCTGTATTTTCCTACCGAGAATGTCAAATAAGGTTCGAAAGCAAATGTAAACTGTAATGCAAGTGACACACACTAAAAATAGCCCTATAAATCTGTTCATTTTGTTTAGATAGTCTCCAGAGTTGTAAAAAGTAGGACTGCTCAGCTTTATTATTTGTTTTGGAAAAACTAATTCTGCAGAGAATAGGCCACTGATAATGCTATATTATATTAGAGAAGATTTATTAAGGCTGTCTCTGGATTTAATTTTTTTTAAAAAAGAGAATTTTCCCCCATTCTTATTTTCCAAATAACCCATAAGCCCATTAAAGGAGTAGACTCTACAATGGCAAAGAAATTTGCCCGTTTAGTCTTTAGAACAAAGATTGTGAAAGAGTCACATTTATCTAAAATGAAATTAATTAAAATTTCAAATGTAATTCTCATTCCTGTTAACCTGTCAAATATTTTGTTTCCAATGTTTCCAGTAACAGAGCAACAATATTTATTATCCAACATACCATGAGTTTTTAAAAATAACTCCAGGAGAACATTTTTAGAACATTTACAAGCTGAATAGACAACTGGAAAGAAACATCAGACATTTCTGTGTGAAAAATAGCTATTGTAATTCACAATGTTTGATGGAGGATGTATTTTTAGAAAACCCCGTAATTTGAATTTGAGAAATTTAGCTGTGGGGCGAAATTGAAGGAGGGGGCATGAGTCCTCTCCTGTGTTAAGTAGGTTTTAAAAAGTGGTTCACTTTTTCTCTTGAGAAAAAGTTTAGGAGATTTAAACTCTTCCCTTTCCCTATGTACATGATAGTCAATAGGATTTCTTGGATTGGTTGGATGGCTTTGCACTTGAGCCAAGATTGATTGTAATCTATGGCTTTGTTTTTGGGTATCTTATCCCAACGGAGGCATGGATAAACAGACAAAATGATTAAAATGGGCAGCAATCTGACCTTTTAAAAGAGAGGCAGTTCAAAAACTATATCAACTTTTCTTTTCAAGAAACGAGAATATTGTCGTTTGACGGAACCTAACTGCTTACTTCCTTTTTTTCTTCCACATGGCCAAACTGTACACTTGAATTACTAAAATATGGGAGTTGCCAGGGCTTTGGGCCTCCTTTTTTCCCCAGAGCCCTTCCCGCCGCCCCCCTCCCCAAGTTCAGAAAGAAAAAAAGTGTTGCTATTCATGTGATAATTGTCAAAACCATGATAAGTGCCAAACAAGGCAGTGCCAAGAAATCATTAGTTCACTATACATCTCAGATTTCTGTAATGTTCAGTTAATGGGCCAGATTTCGTCAGACCTTTTTTTACTTCTAAATTTTTCTTAGCTTTCTTTCTTTCTTTCTTTCTTTTCTTTTTTTTTTTTTTTAGCCATCTTTTAAAAGAATTGTGTGAGCCAGACTTATAGTAATTCTACATGGCTGAATATTAAATTAAAAAAAAATGAAATATTGTTTTTGATAAATTCTTACCTTCTATTCCTATTACATACATTTTTTCCTATTACATACATTTTGAAATGCCTAATTCAGAAAACCAAAACACTGTATTGAAAAATTTACCATCCCCATCTTACAGCTGAATGTTGTATCTCAAGCACATGAAACATAGAAGGAAGACAAAATAACTGATCCATTTTAAATTTTTAAAAAATACTTCTGATTCATATAGAAGAAGAAGGATAACATCCAAAAAAATTTAAGAACCTTTTTTTACCATCACCAGTATATGCCGATGCAAAATCTTTTGCATAAATGAATTGCCTCTAATGTTTCAAATACATACACTTTCATTGTATCTTTCTAAATATTTCATAGAAAAATGTCACCATGAAAAGAGCAAATATTACAATGATAGTAACCAACCAGGATTCTGAAAAGCAAAGGAAAAGGAATAATACAATTTTTTGTTTGTAAACCCATTGACATAAATAGTCTGACCTGTCACAAATTACCTTTTAAGCTACCGTATGTTATGTATAGACCAGTCAAAACTGATAACATTTTGCTTTCATCAGTTTTGTGTTATAATTCTGAAAACCTGAAATGTTTATTGTAGTGAAATAATACAATGTATGCAGATAGCAGGCATTCCCTAGACATGTTTATTCGGGTAAGAATTCATAAACGGAAAACTGTTTGGGCATAAGAACATGGTTATTGCTTCTAAAAGGCAGCTCATGGGTTGTTTAATAGTATTTTAAATGTCTGCTAATGAGAGTCACAAAAAAGCACAGAAGAGTAGAGAATTGGTTCCAGAGGCGATCACACAGTAGTCAAGAAGATTAACATGCCACTAGGGGACAGCAGAAAGTCACAGAATGAGGTAGTGCCAGAGAGACCAGAACAAAAGGCTTTTCTTTGTCGAGAGAGAGAGAGAGAGAGAGAGAGAGAGAGAGAGAGAAACTAAGATGTATTTCTAAACCAAAATCTTTTACAAGTGAAGTGTTTGTAACTATATTTTTTTAAGCAGTAAAAAATATTTGCAGGACTCTATTTTTAGATTGCTAAGATATGTGTACCAGAATGTTCTAAAATATACATAACTATCATCTTGGCAAAATCAATTCAAATATGGACTATTCTATTTTCTGCATTTGAGAGTGAAGGAAACTTCCGAACATCAGGAAAAAATCGCCCATTACCAAGCACATTAGACCATACCTATCGATGACAAAATACAGCTATGAAATAGCTGACATTTGCTCAACAAAGCTAAACATCAGCAGAATCCATTCCATTTTCAAAGAGGTAGAGGGACCATTTGAAGGAATAAAAGTAACTAGAAAACTGGTCAAACTAACCAAGTGATCTAGAAATCCAGCTGCTTACCCTGACCCATGATATAATATGTTTGTAATCTTTAAACACAATTTTAATTATTGATTTGAGTTGCAATGGTAGTTCAAGGGGACTGAAAATTTCAACCTCTGCAATCATTTTAAACGCTAATGCACATTCTTTAACAACTCAACTTGCTGAAATGGTCATTTATAGACCTAAGTGTCATTTTAAGTGCAATGGATTCTGCAATCCCAGGTAATATACCTGTAATGTAACATTCTTATCAAATCACAACCAGTCTTTGACTCTAAATTTTTTCAATTCAGGGATCACATTCCTTTGTTTGATCTGCATAAAGCCTAGACCACTATATACTCAGTTCATATCTCTTGTGATAAAGATGTTGATGACTTTTGCAATCATTTTTTTCTAGATTAGAATATTGCTTTTTTACATTCTGTGTGTTCTTTAATCTTATTTTGTGTGCTATATATGTGCCACCATTTACTTAGCACATAATCACAATCTTCCCATGTCATAAGATCAAAAGGTTGGATAAGATTTGAGAAGTCACTTAGTCCATTTCTGTTTCTTATAAAACAGGGCATCAAATATGGCAAATCTGTTCATTAGTTCAGATATTGAGTATTTTTAATATTCAAGGATATCGATCTAACAGAATTTTTAAAAAATTACCAGTAGCTGGCATATATTGTACCTGTAAATACTTAGAATTCTTTTCCCACCACCAAAACAAAATTTTGGTTAAAATTGTACATGTACTCCAAGTATGTGCCACACCCTCAAATCTCCATGGTTTTGTCTTTACCTATTTAATCTTTTTTCCCTCTTCTTATCAATTCTCTTACTTCTAGAATTTGGTCTTTCTATCATCCCAGAAGGCTTTTATCCCTAGATCACAACTATTCATTCTTCATTTCCTTTACTCACAGATTCCTGTTTTGTAGATTGTGCTCTCTCTTTTCATTCTGCAATTTGGACGAACTCCAAAAAATAATAATAATAATTCCCTCAACACATTCTAAATCCTGAGGATCCTCTTCCTGAACTTCCCCTGATCTTCCTAACATCTTGCCTAAATCCCTTCTACTGCATTTAAGGCCCTGCTGCCTTGTGCTCTCCTCAGAGGAAACAGAGGCCAGCTGTTCACCTCTACCTGCAAAGGACTGTGTTCCCTCATGAACTTGAAGACTGCTATTAATTCCCTCCAAGTCTTTTCTTCTCCAGACTAAACAAGGCCGGTTCTTTTACCCTGTTTCATTGGGACTGTTTCCCAATCGTTTAGTTATTTTGCTGCTTCCTCTGGACCTCCTCCAAATTCTGCACATTTGACTTAAGTGGAAGGATCCTAAAAAACACAGTATGATAACAAGGAACTGATTAATAATGCATATAATGTGGATGATTATTTATGTTCCCTAAATTCTTTGCTGACTATCAGCATTTTTGTCTTTGAACAATGGGGCTCTGTTTTCAACACATAAAATTAGCTTGTGATCTACTGTGGCCTCCTGTATCTTTTTTCTTTCTGATGCCTGAACAAGCCATTCTTCTTTTATACTTGAAGTTGATTTTATTCTTAATGGGTAGAGACCCATTAATTGCTTTTACTTTTTACCAATAGCCTTCACTTTTTTTTTCTGTTTGATTATCTATTCTTTCTCATTTGGTCATTCTCTGTTGCTTACATTCAGAGCACAATATCTTGGACAGATATCAAAATCCTAACAATAATTCTGTGTATATTTGATGTCCTTAAATAGACTCTTCATAAATAAGATTAGTGAGTTTTGAAGAAGGAACACTATCTGGAAGAGATTAATATTACACTTAAAAGCTAGATATTGTTTTCTTTTTGGATGGGAAGACTTGGTTCATGTGGTGTGTGTAAAAGAAATGGGAGAGAAGAGAGGGGGTCTGTGTGTGTGTTTAAGTACGCGTAAGTTAACTTCTACAACACTGGAGCATTTGGCCTTCACCCTGTTCTTACCTCAGAAAAGACCCGAGATTGTGATTTTCCTCACAACTGCACACTCTGTCATGTCTAATACTTTATCTGTCTACATAGAGAGATAGAGAAGATAGATATGAATAAAATTATATCTAATCTCTCCCATCCCTAACACCAGTGAATTACAGTTATCCTTCAGCATGTTCACCTCGTAGAGTAGGTTATTACACTTAAAAATCATATTAAGTTTTCAGCCCAAAGAGAAAAAGCTATGAAATAATTCTGCAAATTCTGAGTGCTTCCCATGGTGGGTCATTGATGACTAAAATGATCAGTGATAACAATGAAAAGAGGAGAGAGGAAAGTAAAAATTACTATGTAATTGCATTATTGCCCAAATATTGTACTGTGAAAGGAAAGAAAACAATTGCAAAATTATGTAGATTCAAGAGAAAATTACGATTTACTAAGCTGATTTTCAATAGCAGTCATCGAACATAAAAGAATAACCCTACGTTGTGCAAAATGATCATTATTTCTTTGTGCTATATCATGAACTTTTTTTAAAAGAAAAAGATCGCAAGAAATATGAAACTCCTTTTACTATATTATCCATTCATCTCCACACTAGCCTTTACCCTCCCCCCCAAAATGGAGGGCAAGAAATAAATGAAAAAAATATAAATGCTCACAATTGTATTCTCACTTCAGTGTTAGGCTATAAACAGGAGACACCCTGGCATAGACAGATCCGGACTCTATTGTTTCCAGTATCTGCATGCAAGTTGCTGAAATTACAAAGAGAAGTTAACTCTATTTAACAGATATCTAGTGCACATGAGCCCTTTTATTTTGTCTTAACCTTTTTGGTCACCTGCATGAAGCAAATTCCACCTTCAAGTAAGAAGACAAAAGTAAAGGTCTACTTCTGTTTAGATCGTCTTAATTTACAAAAAAAATAAATAAATAAAAATAAAAAGCAAAATAAATAAGACCTTGGGGACAGTACCATAGCTGTCATTGGGCACATGGTGGATTTAGCCAGACTGTTTACTTACATAGGAGTCTTATCTAAGGTCAGAAATGTAATCAAAGACTAACTAAATACAAAAGGAAACCAGTGAAAGATAAAATAACCCAATCTCAACATGTCCGACTTAACTCATTTATGGTTTTTTGCTTGAGGACTTTTAAAATTATTATTTCCCTGGAAATAATTCAAGCTTTAAAAATACAACTCTCTGTAAAATCTCCATAATGAATTCTCTAGAATATTTAAAAGTGAAAGGGAAACGTACAGCTCATTGTAGATTCACTGCACCAGACGGGAGGCACAGCCTTCCAGCAGGTTCACTGACATGTGGCCTGTGCAGAGAACAGGTGAGTCTGGAGCCTTGGATCCATTGTCCCTTGAGTGAACGGACACCTTGGCTGCAAAACCTCAGGGACTTGGCTAGTTCTGTTTCCCTTTCCCTCTGTCTAGGACTTTCTCTTCTGATCAGCTTTCTGAATGTTATCCCACTTTTCTCTCAACCTCTACAATCTACATCTCTCTCTCTCTCTCTCTCTCTCCCTCTTTCCAAGGTTCAGTAAATCTTACTTCTATGTAACAATTATATTTATTGTGTTATTTTTATATTTTGCCTTCATAATGCCTTTCTGTCTTTTCCCCTCCCTAAATCGTTTCTACCTCTCTTTCTATTTCTTTTCCCCTTCAGGCCCTCTCTGTCCCCTCCAGCCTTTTCTCTTACTCTGTCACCTCAGGGTGTGGCTGAGTTTACTGTTCTTTTGCCTGTCACTCTGTGCACTCTTCAAGAGCAGATCTCTCACTCCTCCTCCCTTGTGGTTCGCATGTGCATTTGGGAAGGATAGCTAATGCGTTGGGTCAACATTTGGGAAAGGGGTCACAAGATCCAAGAAAATGCAGAACGTCTCAGGAAGAGTTTTCAAAATAGATTAATGGAGAGTATCAGCAGATGCAAAAATTAAAAGTAATATCCATAAAATATGATCCCTCCGTGTTTCAAACACACTGCCTTTATGTCCTGCAGGTGTTCTTCAAGACCAAGTTGAAGCACATTCATTTAAAAGATCTCTTGCTATTTTATTTTTACTTTTCATTTCCCAAAAGGTTCTAAGTGAATTCTTTAGCACAATTCACTAAAAAGGAAGAGAGATGCGTTTGTCTACTGAATCTGAATACTTTGGTTTGGCTCCAACGAAATGCATTTTAACAAGTCTGTTCTTAGTAGAGATGCAGTTTAAGTAACCTATTGTGCATTTCATTTGTAAATAATTTATTTCCAATACAAATGACCACACTTTCCAACATGTCAAAATCAACAGGAGGGAGAACTTGCCATAAAGGTTCACCATTAGCCCAACTAAATTTTTGTCAAGACTGTATGAAAGACATAGTTAATATTTAATTTTGCTTATATCACTAAAAATCTCTGGCACCGACCTCACTGCAATGGTATACAAAACTGAATTGAGTATTCCTGTTTTGGTGAAAGGAAAAATGTTTTATTTCCCCACCAGTGAAGCAATCTGAGAAACCAAATAACTTTTAGTATGCATTTAAATCCCATCTTTAAAAGAAATAAGAGCATTTCTGTGTGTATTCAGCAATGACTTTGATACCACCTCCCAAAGAAACCTCTGATGGGTTTTCAATCTTTGGATCTCCCCATTACATTCTAGGGGACTAGAGAACAATGGGTGGGTTTCATATAGCACCTGATTGATATTTCCAGGGTGTGAAAGCCTTCACTGGCCGATTAGGCTGATATTGCATATTCAAACACATACAATGATATATTTGTCATTGCTATTGACCTTTATCTCTCCAGTTTCCTGAC
Source organism: Vulpes vulpes (assembly GCF_048418805.1). NCBI lineage: Eukaryota > Metazoa > Chordata > Mammalia > Carnivora > Canidae > Vulpes > Vulpes vulpes. The sequence goes on from NC_132794.1 coordinate 43,855,833, forward strand.
AACCTTCTACAGTTATTGACATAACAAATACCAGCAACAACGTGCAGGGCAAAGTATAACCTTTCATTTACCTTCACGTCCCTCAAATGACTCGTGTAGGTAGTTTCAACAAAAGCGGCAAACAATGATACTGTTGATTTTTTTTTCCTTAACTTGCTAAAATGTTTTCCATTTTCCTCTTGTTCTCAGAAAATCATGCCAATAACTCTCTACAAAGGAAACGATTTCAAATGAATACAGGTAATTAGAAGTGTCAAGAAATAAGCAAAGTAGGGTGTCTGCCATCATTTCTGTAGAAAGAGTGCCAGATTCCCTTTCAAAAAGGTCTTTGTCATTTTTTAATAGAAGGTAATTAATGTAGACTACAGTAAAATGTACAGGATCCGAGTTGCTTGTCTTTCTTGCCATAGAAATGGGACCATAAAGATGTTTTGATCTCTAGAAACAATCTTCTGAGGTTATTTTTAAATGACTTTTAATTACAAAAGTAGTCCTTTAAGTCTTTTCATTTTCAAAGAAAAAAGATTTAGAAAGGGCATATTTATTAGGAGACAAAAGAAAGAAAGTTTTACAAGGAAAAATTATCCGGAAAGTGAAACAACAGAATTTTGCAAAGCTGACAAGAGTTGAGGATGCGATAAATTAGCCTATATCTCAAATGTTTCCAACAGTACAAGAAATAATGCATAACATCCTACTGAAGGTAATTACACACTTTTGATACTGTAATGCCTCGGACTGAATGAGATCTTTGTTTTCTCTAAGGCCACGCTAAACTATTTGGCTCCCTTAAAGCCACCTCTTCATGAAATCAGCGATAAATGTCCCATGGGTATTTACTAAACAGAGGAATTTTCAGGACTATGCCCATTCTTTCTGGGATGAAGATGAAATTTAGCTCAACTTTGAGATTATCTGAAGGTCATACTTTCCTTTTGAATGCTACAGAATTGAAATAATCCTTCCACATTTAAGTTTGACATGTATTTACATATGAAAGTATGCTCATTTCCTCTCTTGGTTCTCAAGAAACAGAGATATTTCTTTATTTAAGGTTTTTTATTAGGGGAAAACAAAAAAGAGTCTCAGTTACAAACAAATTATCTTCAAACCTTGATGTTTGAAATGAAAATGATGAGGCTATTTTAATACTGATGAATTTAACATTGAAACATTGATTAATTTGGCATTATGATAAAAGTGCATATAAGTGCTCATAAGTATGACCATTATTATCTATTACTGAGCATAAGATGGACTGGAGACCAAAGTGGAGCCAAACTCCTATAATACATCTTTTTCAGTGCAACATGTGGAATAAGATCCTGTTTTCTTTTTAAACCTCTTCCCTGACATTGTCCTTCTTCAGGGAATCCACACCACTCATCAGATAAACAAAAGAAAAACACTAAACTACAATTTATGTGCTAATCATATGTTATTCTATTTACCAACATATGCTTCTAGGAATCATAATTTAGTATATTTTTGGTTATAAATCAGTCAAATCAAGTTTTCAGAGTCAATGAATCTGGCTATTTCAGAGAAATCTACATTTTCTACAAGCATAATCTTTAAAGTCTGTCATTAAAGTAATATTTAAAGGGTGGGACAAAATGTCATGGTATCATTTACAACAGATTTTCTCCCAAACGTAGAAGTGGCAAAGTAGTCATTAAGAGTTATTAAGGAGTCTAGGAAAAGTGGCTTGGTTGATAGTGGTCAGATTGATCAAGGCCCAGGCCAGGTTCATGAGTGATGAACCTAAGCTTTAACTCTTTTATCACTCTGAAGAAATAATCAGAGATTATTTTAATTATTAAAGATAAAGTGTATTTCAGAAGATGAACTGAAGTCACAATACAATATGGGAAACATAATCAAGAACACGGAACATAGGTGGAAAGATGGACAGAGAAGGTAGAAAGGAGTGTGGGGTCTGAGAAGGAAGCACATCAGCATCGAGGAAGAGAAACCCAGACTTCTTCCAGTACCTGAACTCAGCTAATCGTTCTTTCTCACTTATTTGACTCTTATTCTTTTAGTCCCAGAATAGTAAGTGGTCAGGAAAATAAGCTTACCACAGCAGGATTATTTCAAGCTGTGCCGCCTCATCCTCTAAATCATATAATCTCAGCTAAGAGCCCTGACTCAATGCTTTCTCAGAACTTGGACCATAAAACCCTTCGAGAATCAAAGGCAATTGGAATGGGCATTTGAAAGACCATATTCTAAGTATAACGGTGCACAACTGGTCTGTATTTTACCTCTTCTCCCCCTTTCTTACTTCCAAATAAAAAATTCCATTAGGGTGTGTCACATTATTGCCCTCCTGCCAAAGACAATGAAGACTAGCCATTTCTTCCATTACCCACAACATTGCTTCTTATGAATGGCTTAAAAAGCAGATGAACCTATTGGTTAATCACTGCTAATAATAATAATAATAATAATAATAATAATAATAATAAAATATTAACCAAGCTCAAATCAAAGATTGCTGGTTTCATTTCTTCCTATTCAAATGCATAATTTCAGGCAAGGCTGGTATTGAGCCGGGAGGTAACAGAACAGGCTATGCTGGCTGTTAAAATAATGAAATACTGCGATTCATAGTCACAAACCACTAACTGTTCCTATTCCCTGAGGACCAACATGCTTCTACCACCCTGGTTTCTCATTCCCAGAACACCCCTCCCCCACCCCCCACATTAATTCAAGAAATGCCTACCAACAGGTTCTCCAGCGCACAACTTCAGCAATACGATTGATGTCTTTTCTTATTGGTTCGTGCCCCTACCATACCAGTTATTAGAAATTTTTATAATTACCCCTGGGTTTAGCTCCTCCCTCTATGCAATGGGTTAATTTATTAAGCCTCTTGTGTATATATTTTGCAGCCAGTAAACCTTTTCTATAAAAGTCACATTTATATTTTTATGGCTCATTCAGTCGATTGATAAAATCTACACTTAAATATTCTACTCAAATTATAGCTTCCACACTACTTATATTTGTCCATGTATTTGAGCAGAATCAAAGCTATTTTAGAGATTAGCTTTAGCACAGCTCAGATGTACCTCTGCAGCTCTTCTCTGCAAAGAGGTAGGATGACACTATATTTGAATGAGAAGGTTTATCAGGCTCATTAATTTTCATAATAGAATACCAGCTTTACCACCTGCAAGTCAGATATCTACAATATACAGCTCTCACTTCAATAATCAGCAATTCAAATATTATTGTGGGCCTGTTATGAACTAGCAATTGGCAACATAAAATATTCGTGCTTAAAGCACCTGGAATTCAATTTTTAAATGAGTTCCATCCAACTTCTGCCAAAGCATGATCAAGACAATATTTGAGAAAGTCTAAAAAACTGTATTGACTATTTCTCTCAGATTATCTCAATTCTATTACAGAATCTACTTCAAACAATATAAAACAGTGGAGCTGGACTTTGTTTACCTGACACTCTATAAAAATATTTTCATTAAGGGGTGCCTGGGTGGCTCAGTCGGTTAAGGGCCCAACTCTTGATTTCAGCTCAGGTCATGATCTCAGGGTTGTGAGATCAAGCCCATGTTGGGCTCCATGCTAGCACGAGTCTGGTTGAAATTCTCTCTCTCCCTCTCCTTTTGCTCCTCCCCTCTGTTCACGCTCACACTCTCTCTAAAAATACATAAATAACTCTAATTTTTAAAAAATGTTTTCATTAAATTAGCAAGTGTTATTGGAATTCAATACAAGAGATAGTATGATGAAAAGCATTTTTGCATTTGCATCTTCCTAAAATGTATATCTCTAGTCCAGACCAGTCAGAACCCACTTTTTTAACAACTTATTTGATATCTCCCCTGCCTCAATAACACCTGCAATTCAGCATGTCTAAGACCCAATGGATTATTTCCCCTCCAAATCTGGTTGTCTTCAGGGATCCTCTATCTCAATATCATTATCCACCCATAAAGGGCAGGTTTGAAATTTGAGAGTAATCTTTGATCTCTCATTCACCTTCTCCCTCATATTAAAACTAAACCAAAGCCAATTAATTTAACCCATGACACATCTCTCAAATCTCTCTCTCCTTCTCACCATCTCCATACCATCATCTTTTAGTAGACACCGAAATGGTGCTCTGCTTCCATTCCAAATACCCTCCCATCTGCATTGCGGGGTGATGTTTTCCAAATGCAAATCTGATTATCTTCTTCCTCGGCTTAGAAATCTTCAAAGATCTCATGTCTCTCTGGCCTACAAAGCTTTGCATAGGAGGCCCCGGCATGCTTAGATGCTTAGATCTCCGTTATCTTCTCCTGCCAAGCCCCCCTCCTTCTGTAGGTGACTGCAGCCACCTTGCCTGTATTTTAGTTTTCCTCAATCCTCCTTCCTACCCCTGAGCCTTTGAACACATTGTTCCCTCTGTCCCACCTCACCTCTCCCCCTAGATCAGTGCCTCTCAAACTTTAATGTTCAAAGGAAATACCTGGTAGATCTTGTTAAAACAGAAGCAGATGGTAAGTCAGTAGGTCCAAGCGGGGGCCTGAAACTCTGCATCTCTTAGAAGCTCCTATCTGGTGCCAGTACTGTTGGTCTATGGGCAACACCTTGACAGGCAAGGATCTAAATAGCTTAGGTCTCAGGTCTAATATCATTTCTTCAGGGAAATGTCTTCTAAACCCCAAGTTGAGGTCATACTCTTTTGTTATGTGCTTTCATAGAACTGTACTCCTTTTCACATAACAATGATCTTGCTTTATAATAACACACTAGTGGCCATCTCCTCCACTCTCCATGAGGGCAGTAAGCTATTTTGCTCACCACTGAGTCCCCAATGACAAGCAGAATACTGAAGCCATAAAAGGCATTCAATAAATAGTCACTGGATGAACAAATAAAGAAGAGAAGAAAAGATTCATGTTATAAATCGTTGGAATTTAGTATCAGAACAAAGATTGCTTCTACTGAGGAATGGGTAGATATTTTCTATTATTAAATGAAAGCCGTATAACCCCTCACATTTTACTTTTTGTGCCTTGTCTGTAAAGAGCTTCCCTAAATTCCTGTTAATATTGTAGTAATCAGTGCAGTGCAGGTTTTAGTTTTTAGTTATGATACCTGCACCTCCATTTTTCTAAGTTTATGACTCCTTGTTTTATCCTAATTTTTACCTGTCTTGTGTGTTGATGTTTTATGGAAAGCTGTATCAACTCCTTTTTGGAAACAGTTAAGTAAAAAAAAAAAATCCATTAAGAATTATAAGTGAATGGATATACTTGATATATTTCTAATATAGATGATAGATAAAGAATTTGGACTCTGGAGTCCGACAGTTGGTATCTGATTCCTGGCTTCATGACTCAAGAGCAATGTGGCTTGATAAGTTACTTACAATTAGTTGTTTACTAGTTATTACTTCTATCACTGTTAAGAGGCACAGCTAGCAGATGGAAAAATATTCCCACATTGAGTTGCCACTAATTTTAGATCAGAAAACTAGAGTACTGCATAGACCAAAACTTCAAAAATGTACAGTAGGCGTAAATTTGGAGTAGCCATCAGTAAGACTCTATAAAGATCCTAAGGAAAGGCTCAAGGTCTCTATAAAGATAGAATAATATTACCTCATGTTCAAATAATATTAGACACAGTGTGATTAATTGATTTGAACACAGTCATAAAGCCAGCCAGTGGTGAAAGTACACATCTGTTAACACAGAACCCAAAGCTAATTCCTATTCCATAACTTTTGATTCTTCAATGATAGCATGATATCCAGCACTAAATACCTAGATATCAAGAAGAGCATTTTAAATGTTGAAAGTAAACTTTATGGCATAATAAATAAAGTTGGACAAATCATATTGGATATACTTGTCCACAAACTGAAGATGCCATAAAAGGCTCATATGATATACTGCAATTGAATAGAAATGTTGCCCTCAGGGAAGCTTCTATTAAAAATTTCAGTGTATGCTGTATTCGCTATGTATAAAAAGTACTTAAGCTTAACTACAACCTAAAAGTTAATTGATAATCAATATAAAATGTAACATCAAGGGCAAAACTCAGCTTCTAAATGAATACATAGGGAGGTATTATTTTCAAAGAGGGACCGGGTGGGAGCTCCTGAGACCAGAAGTGAGGTCGGGTATAGGGATGGCCCCTCACGGGCTCTAAGTGGATCTGTTCTAAGTAGCGCATAGATCCAGGGGAGAAGTTTAAAAGAAAAGAAGGAAAGTGAGAAAATCTCTCCTTCCCATCTATTACTGAATGTAATTCAGCTACCGTGCAGTCGGGTTTTCAGGTCCGTTTCATCCCAGCGACACTAGATGAAAAAGCTGCAAGTTCTTCACAGCAAAATCTCAAAGTAGTCAAAAATTCTCTTGGGGTATTAAGGAGTTTGTCTCACCTTTTATTTTTCAGTTTTACATCTGTAATTCATGAGTCTCTAAATAGTATGCAAAAGAGACGTTTTAGAAGAGAGAAATGTTGATTTTAGTCTGAGAATGTATCAACCCCCAAACCTGAAATGAAAATTCAGAATAATTTATGCTCGGAGTGAAGAGGTAATAAAGCCCCCTAGGAAATGAAATCAACGGAGTTTCACCTACCTCTGATAAATGCAGGACTGCTCGAAAGGTGTTTAGCTGAGTTCAAATGTTTTTCTGTCACTATCTTTCCGTCCCTGGTTGAGCCTCTTCAGCAAACATTTCGTAGGATAAGCAGGACTTTCCTTTCATTCAGTGTTTTAAGAATTCTAAGTTGCAGTACGTAGAGCCCTGTTCTTTTAAAGTCCAATTCCATTCAAGTCAGTAGAAGAAACAAGTTCTCTCTTGTGTGATGGAACTTTAAAGACACACATATTTCTTTTACAAACACACAGTACTGCAAACCAGAAGAATTCCATATAAAAGAAAAATTTCCTGTGGAAAGAGAAAAAAAAAATAGGGCTAATTTCTGGTTGAAAAAAAAAATGACATACCACCTTCAAAAAAAAAAGCGCATAGCTGTGGAAAAATAAAATGCAACATTTTAAGGACTGAAATGTAAGAAAATCCTCTGTCATGAAAACATCCAAATATCTTTTGAACTATTTACACCACATGTGTCCCAATAAGGCTCTTTTCTGATTAAATAATGACAAGTAAGTGGAACCAAAGATGGCTTCAAAGACCCTTGAATCTTTACACAGCTTTTTGTAATTTTGCAAGTGTGAAAGTTAGCTATCATTAAACAAATGTTCCAAAGCATAATTTTCATGATCTGTAAAAAATGTCTAAGAAGAAGATGCCATGCCCATAGTAGGCACTCAACAATTACAAACACATAAATGAATAACAAATGAGTGTGAAGGAAAGCAATTCTTAAACAATACACACATTTTTTCCCTAAAATTCTGAGCACAAACTTAATTATGTGAAAACAGTGATTCTGAACCTAAGGTGGACAACCACCACTTCAACAAAATTAGTTGAGAGCTAACAGAGCACAATGGGGTAATAGCCAAACACATGTGGAACACACAAAGAGGGGGGAATTGTACAGTCATTACAATTCTGAATAGCTGGTAGAGAGGTGGGAAAATATTTAATAAAATGTTCAGTGCAAGAAAAGCAGGACCAACTACATGTATTGTAGAATATGAATGTTTTCATACTGAAAATAAGACAAGATTAAAATGTGCACAAATTTTTGATAGTGGATATCTCTAAGTAAAGGGATTATAAATGTCAATTCTTAATTATGGATGAAAATGTCCTTCATTGAGCTCATAAGACTTGTAAACTCTGAACGAAAAGAAATGTTTTTTGAATGGTAAATGAAAGGGCTATAATGTTATACCTTTTAAGATCTAAAATTCCTTTTAAGGAAATGTGGCCATGTGAGCAGTGTTTTACAAAACCTAGGGGCCATTCATGGGTTCAGCTGCACCATCTCAAACCTCTCAGAGAGCTCAAGAGTACTGGTGACACCTAGATGAGATCGTGATGCTTCAAACTGTCCAGGCAAAGAGCAAGAAGTCCATTGAAAGGATAATCGCGTGTTGAAATAATACTAGGAGAAATAAATCCAAAACTCCAAGGACACCTTCAGATACCAAAAACTTTAGGTTTCTATTCCATAATAATCTTCAAAAGCCAGTCGTCAAGATACTTCACTTTAATATAGAAGAATGTAACAGTCCAGATTTTGGTATCATAGATCTTCAGGAATTGATGGAGCCCTAAAGGGCCATCCTGTGTGTCAGTTGATCTGATGTTTGCCATCCTGGGGTCAGCATCACTGTCAAACACATGCCTGGATCTAGACACTTCTAGGAAACTTGCTACCTCTTATGGTACATTTGACAGCTAGAATGTGTTTTCTCTCTCAGGATCTTTAGGGTAGCAACCACTTTAGCCTGATGAAAAGGAAATATACTAGCCAGGACACTTCTGGTTACAATGGGGGGAAAACTCAAATTGGCTTACCCTAAAAATGAAATAGAGACATATATCAAGAAGTCCAGAGGTAAAGCTGGTTCATACGCAACTGGATCCAGGACCTCAAATGTTAAAATCAGGATTCAAGATTCACCACCTGGTTCTGCCTCTTTCTTTTTGGGCTGCATCACCAGGCAATCCAACTCTTCAGCTGTGGTGACAATGTGGCTTCAGCAGTTCTCAGGCTCAAATTCTCTCCTCTCAGCACTGTTTCTTAACACACGTACCTGCACACACACACACACACACACAGAGCATTTTTTTCCCCAACAGTTTTAAAATACAAAAATTCTGATCCTAAACATTATTGTTCTACATTGAGCTTTATAACCTGCTTGAATCAATCTCTGTGGTCAAGGGCATGAAATCTATTATTTGATTCCTTTACACCATATGCCCACTCTAAGAACTGAGCCAACTCCAGGGAAACTATATGAAGTAAGAAACAAGATTACTCTAAATGAATGTCAGGGAAGAAGGCAGAAAAGATACTAGATGATAAAGGATGGATAGATGGTTGGATGGATGGATGGACGGATGGATGAACAGATATACAGACAGACATCTAGTACAAGGTAATTTCTTTGCAGATATGCTCTCCAAAGCCTCGGCAGGTAAAAAAAATAATAATAAACTGAGAGTAGGGATTGTACCAATAAAATGTGAAAAAGAATTATTGCTCTGTGTCAGCATCACAGGGCTTTACAGATTTTTAAACAAGGAAACAGAAAAAATGAGCATAATGGTGAGCCATTTCACAAATATTATGCTGATATCAGCAAACAATGAAACAGAATCAAAGATAAATTTTCTGATGACCCATGCCATCTGCTGCCTGGCATGGTCTAACATAAAACTGAAAATTCTGTCACCAAGCACCACACGCCTTCAGCCTTTCAAAAATAGTTATTCAAGGTGTTGGGCACAAAATGACTAGTCAGAGATTTACTTGCTTAAGTGACTATCTCTGATAATCCCACACAGCTTGTTGTAGGAGTAAATGTGTTAGACGCAGTGAAATGAATCTAAGAAGTGTGCCATGGGTGAAAGATGAGAGCTATCGTGTCTTGTGAAGACTGACTCAAAAAGAACTTCTGTTGGAAGATGTTTCTGAAAACTGTGAAATAATAACTGATGGGAAAGCCTTGGTGAGATAAATAAAATGTAAGGGATGATGCTGAATGAAGACACTAAGGTACATGTGTATCCATGCACCAACTGAAAGAAAGTCTTGAGATTTTTCTTTTGATATCCCTAATTCTCAATCAGGAAAACAAAAATTTTTTTAAGATAGTGAAGCAGTGAAAAGAAAATATAATAAAGATGATTCTGGGGAAGAGAATAAGTAAAAGATACAGATGTTTCGAAGAGAAAAATTACCGTTTTGATCTACAGGATTTTAAAAACTGACAAAGATCATCCTGGACAAAAAGCCTTTCATTCTCTCAGTCAGGCATGCATTGAGCAACTGCTGCATGCCTCTCACCCTACTTCATCCTTCCTAGAAATATAGTCATGAACCAAATCGATATGGTATCTGTCATCAGAGAACAGCAAGGTAGAGAGACTGTGCTGGCACTGGGGTGTCACAAAGACTTCTACCCCATTATCTAAAAGGGGTGTTAGGAGTCAATAGGAAATATTAAGGCAAACAGTGAGTTGGAGGCAAAAAAGAATCCTCAGTTCAAGAACATTCTTAGGCAAGGGGAAGGATGGAGCTACATAAGTAGCAGGGAAGACATTGTGGGTTGTATGCAACAAGAAAGGAGCCATGTGCTACAAGATGAGATGAGACAGGAAGCAGGGGTTGTCCCCAGATCACACACAGCCTGATAATACCTGTTAGGGATGTTGGTCTTTGTCCCAAGAACAGGGAAAACCCACCAAACGGTTTTGAGCAGAGTGGAGTCAAGAAGGTGTGTCATCCACTCAGGCTACGTAGTGGAAAAATAATTATATAAGATTTGGGGGTGGGAGTGTAGGCTGGCGGAGTACATATCAGAACTACGAGGGTAGGGCTCTAACAACAGAGAGGGAATGAAGTGAGGGATCTGAGAAATAGTCAAGAGGTCATTGACAGAACTCGGAGATGAACTGGATAAGAAGGGCAAGAGAAATCGAGGCATGAAGGATGACCTTCATTGGTTATGCCCACTGGTTAAAGGGTCCCTGAAATGAGAAACACAGGAGAAGGAACAGTCCCAAGAAGAGGGCTGGTGTCTGAATTGTCTCACATGCCTTGAGTTTGAGGCACTTTCAATGCATCTGCTTAGGAAAGCAGAAGAGAGAGTTTGATATATAGATTGTGAACCAAGAACCCAGTCTGAGCTAGAGATAAAAATATGGGAGATATTTGATTATTACAAAGCATTTGGTGCCATGCTGGGGTAGAGAAGTGGATAAGAACAGAAAGGAATAATAATAATAATAATTTTAAAAAAACAGGAAAACACTAGAGTCAGTTTTGAGAAATTTCAAACTCTAATGGCCCAGTAGGAAGAGCATATGCTTGAAATAAACCAAGGTGGAGTGTCCTGCATGGTAAGGGGAAAATCAGGAGTGTGTGTGTTATACGAGTGCAGATAAGGAAGAAGGTTGCTGGCGGTCAAACAGCCTTCTGTTACTGACAAGCTTCTGCAAATTTGGAGGAACCAACTCAAAAGAACCCCTCCCCTACCCAAACAACAAAAATGATTTCTTCAAGCCGCTGAAATATTTTATTGACCTAACAATAGTGCTCTAGTCCTATATGAAAGGCAGGCAGGCCTACAGGCTGTAAAAATTTAGTTAGGCCTGAAAATAGGAACTCCCTACTTAAGACCATCCCTCAGTAAGCAATGGCTGCCACACAATCACTGGGGGCTGTCTCTTACTGCCTCTCCCATACAGATGGGAGGAAGTGGGAGAGAAATCCCCTTTTAATGCCAGGAAAATCAAGGTGGGGGCAGTATCACAAAGGGAGTCACAAAGGGAGCTGCTTATTTTCTAGAGGTTGGTAAGAAGGCAGGTGGGTTCCTCCATCACTGCTGCCCCCCGCCCCCACTGGTGGTAAGGGACTCAGAAACATTATAGGAAAGAATTATTCAACTGAATTATAGATCAAATAAGTTTCCTCTGTATCAGCTGGGACTAAAAGCAGACTAAAATCCTTCCCTTTCTATGAAAATGTGTTCTAAATTTGCCTTCATTTAAGGTGAGGAAGCCTGTAATGTAAGCCTCTGATCCTGTCTTCAGTTAGCATCTTCGAGCTCCCGGAGGCCCACTTGCCCCACAGAGCACAAAACAAGGAAAAGAGAAAGCAGCGTTTGTCAGTGTTTATGCTGCTGGGATCCCTGTTCAGGATCCAGGAAGATACTGGGGCAAAGAAAACACAGCCATCATTTCTCAGGGAGCTCATCGAGCTCCGAATCTAAGCTCAGGTCCATGGAAACGATACGGCCTTGATTTCACCAGATCCTAAGTGTTCCTGACTTCATGAAAATGCAGTCTTCTTCCTCGTTGATCAGGAACTTCCTTGACTGACCTTGGCACTTAAACAACTACCTGGTTTGTGGAAGGGTGGACCAAACAGGAGAAGGCCTGGGATAAATGGAAAGAACTTGTTTCCTGCCTTCGAGGATTACAAAGACTAGGGGAGCTCTCCCTGGTGCTACTACAACCCTGACCCTGCCTTGTGCGCCTGATCCTGTCTTTGCTCTCACTTCTCTGTGCAAATCTCCTGCCAGAAATCCAACCTGAAGGGACTCAGATTCGATGTTTCTGCCTCTGGCCAGCACCACTGGGCCACTCTCCTGTCTACCACCACCCCATCTCCTCCCAATCTGTCTTCACTTCACCTGACACAGGACTGTCTTAGGATGCAATTTGATGATGCCCAGTACTTCATCCGAACTCTCAAATCTCACTGTAAATTCTTAAGGGTCTTATAGTTCAAAAAATGACAGAACTTGAAGGGTGCTTAATGATTATTTAATGAATACTAATTGTTATTTTCCAGGGCCTATTACTTAACCACATTTTAGAAATCTTATGTTACTAAAAGACCAGTATTGCAAATAATCTGTTATATGTTTATACTTTGGCTGTTACTTAATGGTTAATGAGGTTAACATGTGTACTCAACACTTACTGGTGTGTGGTTTCAAATGATGCTAATGCACATTAATACTCTTAATTACAAGACCCCTGAATCTGTTCCCCACACACTTTACATCAAGAGGTCTGTAGGGTATCTAAATCTCAACAGTTTATGCCTGATACCAAAACCCACCCAGACCCAGCCAACTGGTGTCACAACCTTGCCACAGGACAAGGGCTGAATAGGTAGAAATGCAGGGAGGTGCTCCAGTTCAGACCTGTAACACAGAGTTCACAGCAAGAACTTGTGGCTTCCAGATCTGAACTCCTCACAAGGGTTTTCTCTGAGAGAGTGCATTTTTCAACCCAGAATACAGTCTTGATCTGAGCCTCCACAGTTTGTTAAATACATTCTTAATCATCTTAAAGCTTACTTGAGAATAAAAGATCCAGGATTCTTTTTCATTCAAAGGACTATTTGACCTCTGTATGACTTTATAAATGCAAGTATGTAGACATGTAGGAAGAGGGTTATCGCTTGGTGTGGGGACCACTGCTATCCATTAACATCCATTTCATGTTTCTTCAAGCACATAGACAACATCTCACAGCACCCCTCAAGGTTAGAATTTGGTCCCATGATGAAGCTCTTGCCTGCAGAATTTGAGCAGACCCTTCTGCTCAAATGTGTCACATTGAGGCTTCACCTATAATAACCTCCCCTCCAATGTGATCCTTCATGCTCTTTCCCTTTCTGCCAGTCAGTTTCAGATGGTAATGAGGACCTTGGAGATGATAGAGCCATGAGGTAAAAGGAACCTGGGTCCCTGAATGACCATGTGGAGAAGAGCTATCCTGAACACTTACCCAAAGCTGATAAACTTCCATAGATTAAGCTGTTACATGCTTATCTCTGCTTATCACCAAAGAGAGTCTATCCCTGCTAACAGAGTGCTCAGGTCAAAGTCTAGATGCAATTGGTATGTTGGGGGGAAGGAGGGAAGTAATACAACTCTGGCATGCACAGCATCTCAGTCCTAGGCTCTGAGTCCAGCTAAGGAGCTCTGCACAGACACTGGTTTAGAGTCAGTCATATCATTTCTTTGTGAGGGATAAGAACATCTAAACAAATGGCCTGTAATTACACATCTTGTATGCAGTAAAGCAAATATTTGAACTTCAGTCTTGGACACCATCCATGCAAGGCACTTTCCCCCATATATCAGCAAGTACGGTGCTTTAAGAGTTTCCACCCAAGGATCCTTAACTAAGACTACCACATTTTCATTGAACCTTGGCCTCTAGAAATGTATTTCCTTTCTCATATGCATGTTTCTAAACTCTTTTGAAGTAATTTTTATCCATTTTGTATATAGGAACATGAAATGTAATGAAGTTTGAGTTCTAGAGAACACCAGTAATAAAAAGTAGAATTCCAAAATAAAAAATTTATGTCGATTTCAGAGCAATTATTTCCTGTATTTCTTTTTAAAATGTGATCTCTCTTACCAACCAAACCTATGTGTTTATAATGTTTGAAATCATATGGGCTTATCTCTTATTCTCCATGTCTTAATAGGAATTATATAGTACAGATACTTTAATAAGTTTAATTGTATCAAATTTCTGTTTCTTTAACAAGAGTCTTAATGTAGATGCAACTCCGACTTTATTTAAATAACTTTTTCCTTCTAACTGTCTGTATTCCATGGGTAAGCCTTTGGGTTTAATTTTAGAAGCACCTTGTAAGTTGTAAGAATATAACAATCCGTGAATAATATTTAGGTCGATAATAGATACAATACTGTATAAACTATAAAGTTGAATGTTATAACATGTACAAAAAAAGATACTGAATGCTCTAAGGGAAGTCAGATTCTGCAACCTTGAAGCATCAATCATGATTTCATTGAAGACTTGACATAGCAATTAATGGTGTATCTGGCAAGTACAGGTGCCTCTAATCATGTCTTGGGCCGCATACCAAAATAATACCCGGCAAAGACTTTCAGTAAATGACTTTCATTTACTCTGCACAACTGAATAGAAATTTTTTCTGAGTACTCTGGACAAATTACTTCTGCCACACGTGTATTTTTGACTGGGACAAGAGAGTATGTAGAAATGGTGGTGATCACTCAGGCAACACATTGACTGAATCATATGATGATCAGTTATGATGCCCAGCTCAAGAGCTACCACTTTATATTCTTTTTTAGAAAAGATTTCTACAAGGGTTGGAAAGATCACCCTTTGATCTATCAAATCAAATGGTCTTTAGGTGACTGTAACATTTATGGAAGAAAAGAGTTAACTGTATAGAAAACATTTCCCTCCACCTCATCCTAATGTCCAATCATTCTGGAACAATACACATGACTCCAACATTAAGCTGTTTTTTTTTTGTTTGTTTCTTCTCATTCCAAGTGATTTGTATAATATTAAGACTTTATAATGTCCTATATTATTTTAAATATAGCTATGCTGCCATGCCAGTTTTTGCATTAACACAGTCATTTCTAGCACTATATTAAATACGACTCATTTTACTACTGTATCCATAGGCCTGACCTCATAATAGATACTGGTGTCCTAAGTCTTTAAATTGAAAAGGGGTGTGCAGGTCAAAGGCATATTAATAGGAGTCAGCTATACTCATGAATTGTTAATTATTTTTGTTGTTTAAATGTTTCTGAAATAAGGACATAAAATGAAACATTTTCACAGACACACACACATATCTCACAGTGCCTGTGTACATTTAAGAGAGAGAAAAAGAAGGAGACAGACTCTGTTCCTGTGCTTTGGGAACTTTTATTCAAATCTGTATATTTACTAAGGCAAAATAAATCTTTATTTACTGATGGTAAAACTCACTAAAATGTATTTTTTAATTGAACTCAGAAGACTCCACTATATGATCTTCGAAAAATTGAAAGAAAGTAGTATCAAAATAAAACAGTTGTGTGTAGAAGACTATACAAAGTTCAACCTAAAATGTATTGTGAGGTGTAGTTCTTTGACAAATATTCTTTTCTTACTTTAGAGTGCACATTTTTCTTCCTTTTGTACATAGTTCTTCCTCGCAAATATTTAAATATAAGCTTGCATGAATCACTGTGTTACAAAGATGATATATAGCTTTATGTCCTGCCCTCAAAATTGTTTGGCTATGTTATAGGTAACTTTTGAGAGCAACTTCATCTCGATCAGAAGAAAAAAAAAACACAATAGCCTAACCCAAGTGCTCATAAATGTCAGATATACTTGTGCAAGCTGAGATTAGCATGTCTGTTAGGTCATGAGGGCATAGTCATTTCAGTTCAAAACTCCCCAAATTCACTTACCTTTTATTTGTCATCTGTTATGACATTTGAAGCTCAATTTGTGTGCTTTTCTTAGAATGTCTTATCTAATTGTTTCTGTAATTCAGAGTTGCAGTCTACATCTTGTGATGAAAAAAAAAAGCATTTGCATTTGCAATCACGTTCCCAAGTGCTTATTTCCAAATGATATTTTCATAAGTGGAGTTTGAAGGTTTTCTATAGTGCAATTCAAAAGTGTCTCTCCCCAAAGGGATAGGTTCCTAAAGCAATGAATCAATATATATTAAATATGAAAGGAGAAAAAAAGAAGCCAAACTTCTTCCACTGTTATCATGCTAGGACAAATGTCTACCTAACGAACCCAGACACAATATATTTGCTTTTTTCCTTTTCTTTTCCGTCTTGACAGGGATTCACAGATGTCTCTTTAACAACCATAAAACAGAAATACTCAATATGAAAACAAAAGAACATGTATATTGCCAGTAATAATTCAGGTAATCTACAACTCCTTCCATTAACACTGTTGTTTTTATCCGTTTCCACATGCAAACTTCTTTCTGCTTATAAATCAGGAGACTAAAGGGGAATAAATACATACGTATCGTAGTGATCTAACACCCATCCCAAGCAAGCCTCATCCTGTGTCACTGCCTAAGTCATGCAAATTACACCAGAGCTGCCAGTTGACTAAGATTAATGACACTGCGCCAGCTTCTTTGTTTCTCTCTGCGGCCGTTTAGTGTGAAATACTATCCAAAAACATTATCTATCCTCGATTAATCCCACAAATTTGTTCACACGATGCACATTGTTTAGGGCAATTTACAACAGGAACATACTGAGCACAATTGCATTTAATTACTTGGGTTCTAATTACATTCATTAAAGGCTAATAAAATAAATGAAACAGCTTTAAAAGCTTCTGCAAAACACATGGGTCTTGTCTCCCTAGTGAAACATACAGTAGATGTTTGATGTGAAACACAGACTTGACCATATAAGTGTGTTTATAGATGTATATATATACATATTCCATACGTTATGTAAGGTAGATTTTAAATCAGAAGCAATAAAACATCAAGTATTCTACAAATGCACTTACTTAATGAGTGGTTGAGAGATTTTAGGAACCTAGAACTACTTTTTATGTGGCGAATAAAGAGAAAAGCAAATCAGTTTTCAAAATCCATTTTGAATCTTAATTGTTTCCACCTGCGTGGCCCAGATGCCCAACCCTCTTTCCCATGTCCGTATCATAAAGACCACTGACCAACAGAACAGGGAGTCATCCCACTCATGCTGGGTTCTAGAGAATATTTCCATCAGTTTAATCCCAAAACTCAGTCAAGACTTTTGCCTTACTTCCCTCCAACACCAGAGGCAGCTTGTTGAAAGACCCTATAATCTATTGTATGGAAATTCATACTTTAAGGAACACTGGGCACTCTGAATAATTTATTCTGTGAGGGTAAAAAAAAAAAGAGCTTTGGAAATATCTGATTTTCCTAATACCTGCATACCCATTTTAATGCACTGTGTTTGGACCATTTGAGAAAGATAAAATGTAAAATATTAGTGCTGACAACTATGCCAGAGAGAAACAAATAGTGGACGTTCAAATAAGGGCTTTCATTTCAAGCTTTTCCATCACTTGGCTACAGCTCAGAATAAGCTATATTACTAAAGACAAATGTCTACCTAACTGTCTTATATAGCTTTGAAGTCCATGCTCTACATTATCGAGCCCAGGGTGATTTTATCTAATAAAGGTATACTGTGCCTGGTAAAGCCCTTTCCAGTGCTCAGCACTGGCAAAGGGAGTGGCGACATATAAATCTAAATACATGTGATTGGCATATCTCATCACAAACAGTATTTTGCTTCTAGATTGGATTTTGAGCATTATCTGAAATAAACCAAGAACTTTGAGGGTGATTTTGATAGACACCTGGATTTAGGATTTCAACTGGATTCAAATCTTTGCCAAAGAATGAAGATTAAAAAAGATAATAATAAGTCTAACCTAAACACATTGGAAATGTGTTCTACAACTGTCTTCTTTTATATGAGTGCTCTTTACCTAGCAAGTCCACCTCTAGGTATCCACTTTGGGGAAATACTCTCACACATGCACAAAAACAGAGTTAGGAAGATGGTCATTACAGCATTGTTTATAATGGTGAAAAAAAAATGGAAACTTCCTAAATGCTCATCAATAAAGGAATGTTTAATAATTATAGGAATCCATATTCTCTAGCCCTATGTAGCAATTGAAAAGAACACGGTAAACCCATATGTATTATATGGAATATTGTCAAAAAAGGAAGCTGTGGGACAACATATACTATATGAATGTACAAGATAAAAGAGTTTGTAGACATGTGTGTGTGCGTGCATGTGCCTGTGTGTGTGAGCACATAGAAAAAGATTTGAAAGAATCCAAAACCCAATAGCAATTGTGACTGTGAGGAGAGTAGACAAGGGGGTAGTAAGAGACCCTCAGAGCAGGAAAAAGGACCTCGACCTGTTACCCAATACATATCGAATTGAATTTCTATAAGAATATATTTATGTATTTTATGTAACTTTTTGAAATTAACATATGCACAAGTTGAATATTTAGAACCGTAACGTGTTATTAAATGCACCCTCATGCACACACATACACACACACAATAATTTCCCAAACATCTTCAACTTATAGCATTTCAGAACATGATCTGGAAAGTTATAACACGGAATGGGATTTTACAATCTAGTTTTCTCTTTGACACCTGCTCTCTGCTTCTACCTCACTATTTTTATTTCCTCCTGTTACGTGTCAGTGCCAGTAGTTTGGGGGAGTTCTCTTCTCCTAACACAGCTGCAGGAGGCACTTAGTGTCTTCACAGAATCCCCCTAATAGGAATGCTGAATTGCTTGCACCCCTGACCCTATAGAATCCTATGAGTTTCAGAATCGTGCCCAACATGGTTGGAGATTATTATCTCTTCTGGAAGAGATAATGGCACAGGCTTTGGTACGCTGCAAGCACAAGTGTGTGCGTTAGGAAAAGTTTTAAAAGAATGATATTCTGCAATAGCAGAATTCACTCATTGATGCAAATGCTTTAGTAGGATTTTGACACTCTGTTATAAAACTCAGAATCATAATAGCATAGAAAAGGACTTGACACCAAAAAAAAAAAAAAAATGAGTAAACTGAAAAGCAAAGCAGATATGAAACCTTGGATTGTATTTTCTGATGCAAGCCTACGTTTTCTCTTTGCCACTTCTCAAACACCACAAAATCTCCAGAGCTTGTGAGATTGAAGAAACCCAAGAGTGAAGATTCACCATTTCATCACATTATCTCTGATAATGCCTAGAGAATGCAGTCCAAATCTTTAGGACTGAGAGTTTTACATCTCAGTACCTGGTTTTCTACACCATGTGTGCTGCTCAGACTTGGTGATTTTTTTTTGATAGTCTCTCTTCCTAGAATCTCTTTGTCATTCTCTGCTACTCTCCACCTGTTAGGATCCCTCAAGGTCTACCTAAAATGTCATTTCTTCTGGTGATTTTCCCTGGGATCCCACGAGATACCTTTCCTGCTGAAAGTCATCTTTGCTCTTGCTGTACCTCCATTATAGTTTATTTGCCTCATGTGCTCTTGTATTATGGATCTCCATGTATGTCTCACAACCCCTCATAAAATGTAAGCTCCTTAAAGTTTGGGACTGCTATCAACATGCATGAAACCAAGTAGTGTACTTATCACATAGCAAAAAGGAATTTTTAAAAAAACAAATAATTGACCAGTTTAAAAGAATGCCTCCAATGTTTGAATAATTACTCAACAATGTGTACTGATACGTAGCCATCAGTAGACAGAGCACCTCCAATGTCTAACAGAGTACCTGGCATATAATAGGTGCTCAATAAATATTTGTTGAATGCATATGAATAAATTTATCAAGAAACAAATATATGAACAAACGAGTGAAGGTTTTTTTTTTCTTTCTTTCTCCCATTTGTCTACCCTAGGAGGGAAAATGTTATTATAGTGTCTCATGAATGTCAAAAATCCCTTCATGGCATTTCATCAAAAACAGCAGTCTTCAGTATTCTAGTCTAAAACTCTAATAACAGCTTTCTAACAAAGTCTGTAATTCAACAGCTAGTTTCCATTAAGAGTTTTAAGAATGACTCTAACATGCTTATAGTTTAAAATCTGTCCTATTTTACAATAAAGGCTGTAGAATGATTACAAATATGTTTAATGAGTCCTGGATTAGTAATTCAATATCTTTAGAATTCTGTCTTTATACATACTTGCAGAGATTTAAAGATAGACTGTTTTTAATGACATGAACATCCTGAGGGGTGATAGGCAGAAGAAATGCCTTCAAGGAGAACAGGAGGCTCAGTGATTCTTTTGTTAGTAGGAAATTCCCCTTGTACTTTATTCTGGGCAAGAGACCATGGCTTCCTCTGGGTGGCCAAGTGGCAGCATTCCTTGTATACACTCAGATGAGATGCAATCCCCTATATTACTTACAGGACCTTCTCTTTCCCTTTGCTAACAAAAATGCACAATGCAGCCGGAAAAGACCTAATCAAACAGTATCAATACAATATAATGGGATACAGTGATTTCTTTCCTTTTCGCCTTCCTTTTTTTACCCACCTCTAGGAAACTAAGAGGAGCTGTTCTACGTAAGCACCGGAGAAATATATAACGACAAACTGAAAGCTCATGACCTCAATCCTCAGTCGCCCCTTGCCCCTCATTACTGCAGTGGTTGGTGTAGGGAAGGATTAAAGAGGGCTAGAAATCATTGGGTGAGCATACAAGGGCTCAGAAATTTGACCTTCGTTACTTAAAGCACACAGTCTCCACTAAAAGCTGGTATATGAGGAGAATTAAAAACAGAACCAAGAAAGGTCAGGTGGAGTGCAGATGCACTAACAAAGATGAGGTTGAGATGGCAAAAAAAAAAAAAAAAAAAAAAATCCTCCAAAATCTTTTCTTCCACTGGACATAAATTGACATCACAAGGAGATGTTTTGGCTTTTGCCACTAACCAAAAATGCAGAAGGGCCTCCGTGCTAAAAGCAAGAGCTTAAAACTTACAATTGCCAGAACAAGGGAAGACTTTAGCCCCCCGAAGGGGGCTTTCTTAGGGCACTTTCTAATGAACTGGAATCAGATTGTGCCTCCCCTATATCTGATAGCTTTTATTATCTGTATCTATGAATTACCCAAGTTTAATGGGAAATACGAGAAGAGAGTACAAAGGCACTGACTAGTAAAATATTTTTACAATTGTGAAATTTGCAGCCCGTCTCTTTCTTCCCTGGGAAGGCAGAGTAAGGGGCAAGGGGCTAACATCATAAAGCATATGACCATGGCAACAGCCGCAATGGGGGCGTGAACTCAAAAGCATTTCAAAAAACATACACTAAGAAGTGAATGATTCCCATCTGTCAGCAACAATGGGGCCACATTATTCATTGTTCTGGCAGTCCTGTACCCTACGGGTGTTGGGAATAGGCCTCCCCCTTCAGAGATCTCTGGTTGTAGATGAGGAAACAGAGGGATCTAATTGAACTAAGCCTAAGTGACTTGTCTCAAAGAAGTAAGCAGCCTGAGTTCGGTGTTTACTGACTTTGGGAAAGAAAATCCAATACCCAGCTATTTTCTTTTTTAAGAACAATAGTGACTCTAAACATATTTTGTATTTCCATACTGGTTTGCACTTTCCAAAACAATTTCATAAATCTTCAATGAAGTAAATAGATGAGTTAAATATTGTCATCAAAAGATGGCCAAATGTTTATGGGGGGATCCTAATCTCTATTTTTTTCTATTTAAACAAACAGCAAATCCTCTGGGACAGTGCTGTCCAATAGAAATGTAAACTAATGCACTCATATAATTCAAACTTTTCCAATAGCCATAGTAAAAAAAAAAAAAAGTCAAATAAAAAAAGAACAGGTGAGGGGTGCCTGGGTGGCTCAGTCGGTTAAGCATCTGTCTTCAACTCAGGTCATGATCCCAGAGTCCCGGCATCAAGCCCTACTTCTGGCTTCCTGCTCAGCGGGGATCTGCTTCTCCTTCTCCCTCTGCCCCTCTGCCCCTCTCCCTCACTTGTGCTCTTGCTTGCTCGCTCTTTCTCTCAAATGAATAAATTAAAAATCTTTAAAAAAAAAAACAAACTAGTTACCTCTCATGTGCTCAGTAGCCACATGCAGCTAATGGAAACTGTTTCTAATAACATAGCCCTAAAGCTCCTCCTTTCTCCTAATGTATATGTTATGCTGTCCTAGCTTCTCCATTAGCTACTGCAGATTTCAGAAATATAAAAAACTGATTGACTTGACTTAGTGTCATAATTACCAAGAGCATCTAATAATCCACTTGGGAGATATTCACATAGTCTCTCAAGTCCTCAGAATGAGTGTGTGCGTGTGCGTGTGTGTGTGTGTGTGTGTGTATGCGTGTGTGGTGGATGAAGGATTAAATGAGAACAATGGAAGCCTGACTTTGAGTCTAGTCTCTTTAGAGGCACTATGATTTTGTGCAAGTCATTTCCCCACCCTGATCTTCCATTTATTCTTTGGTGAGATGAGGACTGGGTGACCTTTCTAGTTCTGACAGGCAGTGGCTTGGTAATAAAAGTTTACTTCCTTTTTGCCTTAAGGACCACATTCCTTACACTTCAGCAGTTGTCTATATGTTGTGATTTATGGAGTAGTAGTAGGATCACCAGATTTAGAAAAAAATATACAAAACATCGAGGTAAAGTTTAGTTAAACTAGAACTTCAAGAAAACACTGAATGATAAAGTATAAGCATATCCCATGCAATATTTACTATGTACTAGTACCAAAAATTCTTCCCTTTTTGTTTACTTGAAATTTTGTGTTTATCTGAAATTCCAATCTAACTGGTGCACTGCATTGTATCTGGCAACCCTAAAGACTAAGAAAGCCTCGTGGTCCTTTTCTTTCCCCAAAGTCTTGAAGTTCTCATATTGTAGCTCAGCAGAATGAGCTAAGTACAGGGATGCCTGGGTGGCTCAGCGGTTGAGCATCTGCCTTCAGCTCAAGGTATGGATCTTGGAGTCCTGGGATCGAGTCCCACATTGGGCTCCCTGTGGGGAGCCAGCTTCTCCCTCTGCCTGTGTCTCTGCCTCTCTCTGTGTGTCTTTCATGAATAAATAAAAAATCCTAAAAGAAGAAAAAAAGAATGAGATAAGCACAAGCTTTTGTCAGATCCCATGAGTTGGAACACTGGCTTAGTACATTTTTGCTGTGTGTGACTCAGTTTCCTCATCTCTAATCTTAAAATTGACCTATAAGGTGAGTATTTATCACTATTCCATAAATGAAGAAACAGAGTGGTTGGACTAATCCCTTTACATTCATATTTTAAACACTGATGTTTCTCTCTAAGAGGGCAATCATTAAATGAAACACTGTATGTGCCAGGTACATGTTAAGCACTCAAATGCCATATATTTGTGCTATCCCTAAGACTAGAAGAGTTGTGGGTAGGGTGGTGAGAAAGGGAAATTTTTACTTAGAGGATTTTTTTTTGGAAGGGCAGACATGAATGAGACACTATAACAGAAACTTGAGCAGCTGAGGAAGGAGTGATGAATAGAAAGGTAGGAAAAAAGACATATGATCTGGATGGGAGGGTACACAACCTTTAGCTCTCCACATGTTATCTGCCTCACTGAGCACTGCACATGACACTATGTTTCAGAGTTTCTGTTCTGCACGTTTTACAAAACTCAGTTTCATAGTAATTTTAGTACTGAGTATGGCAATCTGAATCAAGGTTTTCCTTCATTAAGGAAAGCACAGATACCATACCCAAGACAAATTCCTTTTCCCATTTCTCCGATATTTCTGTAAACCATGTACAAAATGCAATTGCAATATACAAGGATAGCATCACTGGGAAAAGTAAGCTTTCCTGGGGGTTTGGGGGTTGAGTGGCAGTGGGAAAGGGCCAATGTTTGCCTTTACAGAATTATGAGCTAAATTGAAAGCATCACTTCTGGGGTTCCTTTTAGTGCCATTAGCAGAGCCACCTCTATCTTCCACCAATGGCTGCCACTAATATGGTGTGATATTCCCAAAGCTTGGAGACCAGAAAGCTCTTTACTATTTTTCTATTGCCCTAAGAAAGCTCTATCCCCTCTGACTGAGACTGATTAGCAAGTAAGAAATCTTTTCCTCATGATTTACTTCCTAAATTCTCAATTCCAATGATGCTGGCCTGCAAATTTAATGAGATCATACCTTTTAGATGTTCAATAAACATTATTTTTGAAATAATAATAATAAAATCATCAAATTTAATGAGATCATACCTTTTAGATGTTCAATAAACATTATTTTTGAAAGAATAATAAAATCATCAGACCTTCTTTTAATAATCCATGATTTTTAATGAGATCATACCTTTTAGATGTTCAATAAACATTATTTTTGAAAGAATAATAATAAAATCATCAGACCTTCTTTTAATAACCCATGATTTTTTTTCTCACTAAGCCTTACCTAACTTGTTGAAACCAATGAAAGTTGTCAAATTTGTATAGCTTGGCCTCCAGAGCATATTAAGACTTCAGTGGGTGGTAGACACAAAGCAAGAGCAAGTTGATACTGAAAATAGGAAATTGACCCAACAGTAGGGCTGGCCACTGAGGAAAGTACCCAGTAGTGCTAATTAGCATCTGTATCCAGAGGGTTTATCTGGTCAATGAGGACTACAGCTGGAGTATCCAGACTCTTGTGATTCTCAAATTCAGTGCCCATGTTTTGGGGTTTCAGTCTATTTAAGGATCAGGACTGGTCTAGGAGCTAGAGGTACCAACAAGGTCTAGTCCCTGGGAAAGGTGGCTGGCAGAGGTAAGCAAGGTACCTCTGGCAGTGGTCTGGGATCTAAGGCAGATCAGATTGCCTACCAGATTTTGAAATCCTTATCTGAAAACTCAAGAAGAAATCTGTTTATACTCACTGAATACACACAGAAAGATGACGGGAAGCTTTCATTTTAGGGGGTATATGAGTGCCAGAACTAATCTTGCAATAACAGGTCTTAGAGATCTTACAGAAGCAGGACAAATTCTAGACCACATACGCCAATGAGGCATAATCTGTTGATGTTTTTTTCCATCATCATTTTTTTCTTAAGATTTAAGCCCAAGGATTAAGGAAGACTGATTTTTTTTTTTATTATTTATGATAGTAACAGAGAGAGAGAGAGAGAGAGAGAGAGAGGCAGAGACACAGGCAGAGGGAGAAGCAGGCTCCATGCACCGGGAGCCTGACGTGGGATTCGATCCCAGGTCTCCAGGATCGCGCCCTGGGCCAAAGGCAGGCGCCAAACTGCTGTGACACCCAGGGATCCCAGGAAGACTGATTTTAAAGATGGAAGTCTTCAGTTCATACATATATCTATAGGCCCAACAGGACTGGTGAAGGTAATAGGCTGATAATTTATCCATTGAGTTAGATAGCCTCATGTCACATGTACCCCGAAGTTTCTCAATAATGGCTAAATGCCATTTTTGAAAAAGCAATTCAAACTAATTATTGTCTAATGTTAATTAAGAAACACTTTAAAAAGAGAACACAGTTTTCCAACTTGCAGTTTGAAAAGCAGGCCTAATAAGAGTTCAAAAGGCTGTTTTCCATGAGCCTGTAGAGAGAAAATATCATTTCTTCTCCAAGGTATAATGCTCTAATATAGTCTACTTTAGAAATATGGTTCAGGTCTTTAAGTAGAGCTGACAACACCTGCCGCGCTATTCAGTCTTTGACTGTGGACTCTCAAGGATGGTAGATGGGGGAGGGGGAAATGAGAAACACTGGTCAAAGGGGACAATGTTTAAGTTAGGGTGAATGCATTCTGGAGATCTATGTACAAAGTGGTGACTGCAGTTAACAATATTATATCGTATACTTGAAATCTGCTAAGATGGTAGATCTTAAGTGTTCTCACCAAAATTCCTATGGTAAATTATACCTCAGTACAGTTCAAAAAAATCTAGATGAAATGGAAAAGGTATGGAAAATGACCAGAGACAGACACCTAGAAGCCCCTACATACAAAGATGGGGAAGAGGAATGACAGTTAATGAAGTACACTGAAAAGGAAAGGTCAGGCCAAAGAAGTAGAAGAGCCAGGAGGAAAGGCCATCATGAAAACCTAAGGAAGAGGGTGCTTCAGAAAGTCTGCTGTAGTCAGTGGTAGCAAATATGGAGAGGCCTAGATGTTTCCTACTTGGCTCTAACAGCTTCTCTCTAAGCAGATTCACACAACATTCTAACTTTGGCCTAGTCACCAGCTTCAGCAAAGGCTGGAAAAGGATTAAACAGAGTTCGAGCTGTAAATCTGCAGGAGAGCAAAGCAAGGTCTTTTCTTCTTTGTGCGGTGTAGAGGACCACACCTAAGGGGCTACTGGGGAATGCATAAAATTGCTGCCTTTAGCTTCAAAAGTGAGCAAATGATTGTTTTAATAGGACATAAAGTACAGGAGTCAAACCAAGACAATGGAAATAAAAGTAAAAACCAAGAGATTCCTAGATATCATTTGAAGGCATTTAAAAAGATTCTGTTTAAGATTCTTAGGATTTGCACATAAATCTGGTGTTGGCAAATAATTGCCTATTCCACTGCCAAAGTTTTACTTTGGGGTTCTTAAAAATTCTCCATACATATGGTGACATAGCCTTTAGAGCTTAGAATTTAATTTTTCACCTGTATGCTAGAAAAGCAATGTGTTAGCTTCAAGTAATACATTATTTTTCTAAATATTCATGATAAATACTAAGACTATAATATTACATGTCTCATGAAAGCATTACAAACCTCAACATTCTTTCATTGTTGTTTTAATAGATTATTGTAAAAATACCTTAAACTTGTAAAAAACTGAAAACTTGGGGGAGGTGCAAATATACAAAAAATATACAGCAAAATATATCAGAAAAAGCAAATAGTTTATTTTTTCTGTTTATTCAATATATCACCATACTCATCTGTCCATGCATGCTATATGTTAGCATAGAACTTTTCCAACATTTTGAATTCCATTAATCTAAAATACAAAGCCCTACACCTGTGATATATTACTAATGCTAATAGATAAGATCACCCAATTATAAACTTCAGTTTACTCTTATTAATGTAGCAAATGAAGTCATGGAAGTGAGTGAGATCTCATTTTGGATAAGGTTCCATTTCTTGTTAAATGTTGTTATTTCAGAGTTGGGCATATATCATCATTGATATAACAATAACAGATGTCTTATTTGTGGATTCCTCTCCTGTCTGCCTCACAGCAATGATTTTACTACTTGTGAAGGATTACAAAAAATTACTGGAAGATTTACAAGAGGTCTCTGCAGTATTTATCTA
The DNA here is from genome assembly GCF_048418805.1 of Vulpes vulpes. Classification (NCBI taxonomy): domain Eukaryota; kingdom Metazoa; phylum Chordata; class Mammalia; order Carnivora; family Canidae; genus Vulpes; species Vulpes vulpes. The sequence goes on from NC_132794.1 coordinate 43,883,149, forward strand.
GAAGCCAAGTATAATATTGTTTTTCCAAACCCATCAACCAACACAACTTAATCCCAACTCAAAAGAACTACATTATTCTTTCCTTAGTAAGGCTGTATGATTACAGCTTCTGTACCCTTTTTGTCAATAAAAGTTGGATTACTCGCATTGCACATGTTAGGTGGGGTTATGAACATCTCGTTCCCTGTTTTCCTGAAAACATCAACAGTTAGGTTTTCTGGAAGATACTGACATCAGGTTTTGTAGTGTGTACTTACAGAGCCAGTTCTTTTTTTCTCCCCTACTGGGGTGCTACTTTTTATTTTGGCAGTCCTTAAAGGGTTTAGGACTTGCTTGTTTTCAGGTTTAATTGAAATTTCACGTTGTTCCTTATGAATTGCTTGGGAATAAAGGCCAGAGAACTTTGGGGATCTTTCAGGACATTTAAATACCTTTCCCTGTTAATAGTCTACTGAAAAGAAACCTAGGGAGACGAGCCTTTAAATGTCATAATCTGGGATCCCTAGGTGGCTCAGCAGTTTAGCACCTGCCTTCGGCCCAGGGCATGATCCTGGAGTCCTGGGATCGAGTCCCATACCAGGTTCCCTGCATGGAGCCTGCTTTTCCCTTGCCTATGTCTCTGCCTCTCTCTCTCTCTCTCTCTCTCTCTCTGTCTCTCATGAATAAATAAATAAAATCTTTTTTTAAAATGTCATAATCTTGGGCACAGTCACTAGGGCCATGTCCTTGAGTACCAGCAGCAGTATGGCGTGACAGCATGTGCTGCAGATGATAGGAATGTCAGAGTGCAAGTGTGTGACCAAGGTGCTGGAAAAGATCTGGTGAGATTTCTTAATATTTAAGGAATTTTTCACAAGACTTCATTTTGGGTTCCCAGTGACATATTAGGGCTATCGCTTACCATCATCTTCTTACAGGGTAATAGTCAAGGTGATTTTTATTCTAACAAGCTGGGCAATGGGCACCTATAGCACATCTGATTTTACTCTATATTGTGTTTTAAGAGCATACCAGAATCCAGTCAGGGATTCTTTAGATCATTTACAGGAAAATGGTAACATGGTGATGGAAGAGCTAAGAGGATCCAGGCAAGGAACAATGAAGCAACCCAGAAATTAGCAACAGCAGGAAGCCTCTGCCACCTCTAAGGACCAAGGGGAGTAGGTGTTATTCCTAGAGATCAAAGGCAGGGCCTATCTAGGGGGAGCTAGAACTCCAGTTGAGAATTGCCTGGTGGGAACAGGAACCATGGAGGGAGAGACAATTCCACAGGAACTAGAGCCACAGAAGGAAGGTAGCCAGTGCCAGAAATGAAAGCCGAAGGCAAAGACCTAAGAGGAGAACTATGTAGCTTCTCTCCCACTGCCCACCAGCCTTCCCCCTGTGTCTGCCATTGGCCAAAACCAGGCAGAAGCCATTGGGAAGGGAGGTTGTAAAGCAAAGGTCCCTGCAACACAAACCAGAGAGGTGCAGAGCAAAGAATGGATTTGAGAGGAAACAAACAAATGACTGGCAAAAATAGTATCTGCTACTCAAAGAAACGTATGTCAAAAGCTGAAAAAAATTTCAGATTCTTTCAGTATTACATACAGTCTCCATCTTCAAAGAATCATTGGAAAGACGAGATAATAGGCATTAGATAATTAAACAATGCAAATATATGAATACTGTCTCCTTTGCTGGAATGCCCCTAGTTAGAATGTGATTTAGCTCATATATCATTGGTCAGCAGGAAAATATAATTAAAAAGCAGGGGGATATTCTTGCAATGTGGAATTCACCTTGTTTCAATATGCAAGAGGGACAAAAACATAGCAAGAGGAGAATTATAACTTCCTGCAGGAAAGAAAAAGTTCCCCAGCATGGCTATTGCCTTGGTCACAGCAACCCTTTCTAAGGCTGCAGTATATACTTTTAGAAAATTAAAAATGAGAGCTTGCACTCTAGGCTCCTCCTCCAAAGAGGTGCTTCCCCAGCATAAGGAAACTCTTAGCTTGTGGCAGGTTGCAATGTCCCAGAGCTCACCTTAGCAACCACCCATTGGCTCAGACTCCATTTCCATCCATGTTATCTTAGCAACTCCTCCCTAATTAATCAGAACATTAATAGCATCTCCAGTCTATTATTACTGTTTGCTATTGATATCTATTATGGCCATATCTGGCCACACTAAAGAGGGGTGTATGCTAGGGAGATCCAACTTAGCTCAGATACCAAATATGGTTTTTATTATGCTTTGATTACAAATTGCATGAGGTTTTCAGTGGTCTGCCCAGTAAGCCCTTTTTATTGTGTGCATTTGTTTTGTTTTCACGTAAGACTGAATTTTTTAGGAAAACACATATCATGTTATGGTACAAGCACTTATAGTAAAAATATCATTTGTTTTGGTTACAAAGCACTATAGTATGGAGAAAAGATCAACCTGGATCATTTGTTCATTCATGCAGCATTTATTAAACATCCTCGTACTTGGTCAATTCAAATATGAATCAGGTATAGGAAGAGCTTCCTCCCCAAAGAAGTTATAAGTAGACCTGCTCACACATCATTAAAATACAAAGCAGGGATCCCTGAGTGGCGCAGCGGTTTGGCGCCTGCCTTTGGCCCAGGGTGCGATCCTGGAGACCCGGGGTCGAATCCCACGTCGGGCTCCTGGTGCATGGAGCCTGCTTCTCCTTCTGCCTGTGTCTCTGCCTCTGTCTCTCTCTCTCTCTGTGACTATCATAAATAAATTAAAAAAAAATTAAAAAAAAAATAAATAAAAAATAAAAAAAAAATACAAAGCAGTAAATATGATAGGAATATTATTGGCATGACGAGAGAGTCTAGTACAGGGTAAAAGCAATTTTGCCAGCAGCAGGAAAGACCTCAAGAGATGATATTTGTGTGGTCTTACGGTAAGAGTTGGCAAGAGGTGAAGGAAAAAAGAAGCACAGTATGCTGTAGGAAAACGTGCAATGACATAAAGTAATATAATTAATTAATATATGAGTTTGATAGGAGTGTCTAGGAATGGAGCCAGGGATGAGAATCCATGCAGAAAATGCCAAGAACTGTAACCGGAGAAGTTGATGTCTAATAGCCAAAAGCCTGATAGGTCGAGCGACAGGAGTTTAGCATTCACCCTGTGAACAAGTGGACTCCAGCTGAGGTCTTTAAGGAGAGAAGTAACTTGATGAGAATTGTTTTCAGGAAGATCATTCTGGTGTCTAGGTGAAGAATGAACTCGAGGGGAGGAAGACAAATGCTGGGGAGATCAGATAGGAGGCTATATGAATACTCCAAACAAAAATGATGAGGGTCTAAGCCAGTGGCCATGAGGATGATAAAAAGGGACTTTAGCCAGAGGACACTTCTGAGGGAGAACTGACAGGTCTGATGATCGATTGGACATAAGAAATAAGGGACATAAGTCAAGGATGACCTTAAGAGTCCTAACTGGGGCAACAGGGTATATTGAAATGCTATTAGTCGAGGTACAGGATTCTATTAAAAAAATGCAGATTTGAGGATGAAGGTAATGGGGTTAGCACTTCTATTTTCAAAATGGTCAGATTATTTCAGAAGTAGACATGGGGCCTTAATTCCTGTGAGATAGCTGTATGAATTGGTGAAAATCCATTGTTGACAGATATTTAACCATCTTTCTTATGGTTTGCATAGTATTATAGTGAATCATAGGTAACCTAATTCCCTGATCTGTTAAATGGGTTTTACTTACCATTATCTGTAAAGAGATCAAGATAAAAATCTATATTCTCAACATTTCAAAATATTATGAGAAGTAGCAATACTTCCAATCCACAAAGCATCTGCACAGCTTGACAAGCATACAAAATGTAGATTGGGAAAGAAACACTGGATCTCTGGGCAGAAGCACTGCATGGGCTAACCGAGGACAGATGCAGTTTCATGGAAATGCTTGCAGTGTACATAAAGAAGGCATTGCACAGCCTTGAATTAATAGGAATATATATTCTAATTAATTGACAGCAAGAGCTATTGATAGAATGAAAAGCTAGATCTCTAGCTCCCTAAGCAAGCACCCTGACACAGCCAAATAAATTGCTGAGACTCTGTCTTTATATAATATATGATGTGGTCTTGCAATAATCATCCTATGTCTTCCCACCCTCCATCTATTATTTTGGATTTGGGGTTCTTTGTATTTAGACCCAAATTTAGTACACACAAGAGAGAAAACCTAGAGGTAGAAATTAGAGCAAAGAGCGACAGAAAATTTTAGAAAAGAACACTTTAATTCAGCCAAAATGGCCACCACGTGGCACATATAAGAAGTCTGTGATTTTTGTAAAAATAAAAATTCCACCAGTGACACTCCTTCACTGTGGTGCTTTTTTTACAGCAGAAGTGAGAGTTATACTGGGCCACTGGCATTTTCTTGTCACTTTCTTGTGACCAAAAGCACATTGTCATATAGGTGATTATTATCAGGAAATATAATTTTCTTTGTACTTAGTTACCACACAACCTTGCCTTTTAGTAGTATCTTCTAAAAAATATTATATGAACCTCTTCAGACATACTGTGTCTTCATACATGTCAAATCCCTAGGAGGTGTTTAAAGCCAAAAAGGCAGAAACACTGGTCCGACGCTTTCATTTATTGCAGTGCCTTATGAAGTAAAGGCTTCCTTCAGGCTTTTTGCTTAAAGTGCTGCTAAAAATTAAGTTGGTGTGTTATATTGTACTGATCTTTGCAACACAGAAATACTTTAAACCAGTCTATTCATACAAACCCTTTATTTTAATATGCAATTGATTAGCTAGCATTGCACATAAAGAGAGAATAATTGTAAATTGCCAACTAGTCTATAAATATTCCCCTTAGGAGTGCCAAAATTGCAAGCTATAATACCACAATAGTGATGGAAACTTGAATAAACTTCTGTAAATTAAAATTTATGTCCTAATGATGTCTCCACCAAACCAATATTATCATTACTGTTTATTGAGCAATAACTTGGTTCCAGGCTTGGAGTTAGGGGTGGAAAGACATAAAAGATAAATAAGACTCACACTCCACTCTCTGAAATTAGTGAAGGAAAACTTAAGAATATTAATAGCCATCTATAACAAAAGTGATCAATGGCATTATTATATATACAGGACACAGATGTGCATTGGGTGTGTGTGAGTGAGTGAGTGTAACTACAGTGAGAAAACAGTGGTGAACACAGTTCTAATGAGAGAAAAGTGTCAAATAAGGAACATGGCACTGTAGTGAGTGATAAATTCTGGCTTTGAGAAATATCAGTGCTTTGACTCCTGGCTCTGTCTCTCACTAGCAAGATACTTTGTCTCACTGGGCCTGGATTTCTTCATGGGAACATCAAATAAGAGCAACGCTAAAAGCACCCAGTGTAGTGCCTGGCCCACAGGAAGTGCTTAATACATAGCAGCTATTGCTACTATCAGGAAAGGCCTCCTAGAAACAGAAGTTTAATAGACAAATTATGCCAGGCACTGGGTATTACCATTTACAGTTTCCTCCAAGAGAACAGCAAGGAGTCACCATGGAGCATCATCTCTGGTGGAGGTCTAAAAGGAAAAGCAGAGGGCAAACTGTGCTGGTAAGAAATAAGTGTACAAATAAAATGATGCCGAGTGAGAGAAAACCGGAACTCCCCAAATCTAAGGAATGAAACTGAGTCAGGAGTCAAGGAAGTCTTGGTAACATACTTCCCCAGCAGGATGAAGGGTGTGCCATTGGATGTAGCTGTATTCTTTGGCTCTGCAGCCAGGGTGGATGTCTTTCTTAGGGAACATAGGAATGGGGCATGCAATTGTTGGAGGATATTGCAGAGGGACATGTGGAAGGAGGGCAGGGCATTAATAATATTTGCAATCAGGATGGGTTGATATTATCAGAGCATGGCACTGCCTTATTCATGACTTACATATGGCATATGCTTTCGCCAAAGGTAAGAATTGTTCATAAACCCCTCAAATTCATTATCATCTCAATCCTATTTGGGGAATAGGGAACATGGCATCTTTGCAGTCCAGAAGACTCTTAACACTTCTTAAGGATCTGCTTCCAATTTTTAGCACACGGCCTAACAAAAGAGACCAGATTCCTTGGGATTCAATTAAGGGATTCCCTGCAGGAATGCAACTACTCACCCATTAACTTTATCCTGTTGTGGATTTCCTAAAATTGCATAAAGGATCCTTGTTTGGTAGAGAATGCTGCACAAAACAGAAAAGCTTTGGGAGACTAGGCCTGAGGAAGAAACAACGAGGGAGTATTGTGCATGTTCCTCTAATACTTTGCAAAATTTGTGTACCGTGGTGCACATAGAAATGAATTCTGAATGTGAGTCAAACAGTAGGAGGGCACTGTTGATGGCTGGATCTGTCAGAAAGCTGCTCACTTACAAAAAAACAAAAAACAAAAAACAAAAAACTACAAGGAAAATTGTGAATTTCCTGCTTAGCATTCACTGTAATTCAGCAATACTTCCCTTTAAAAATGTAAAACAGCAAGAATATGGTAAATGAAGTGCATTTTTATTTGTTTATGACATGAGAGTTTCTGACTTGTGAAAAGGCTAAAAGGCCCACAGGCAAAAGAATCTTTGTCTCAAAGGGAAAATGCTGTGGAAGAAAATAAAGGTTGGGTTAGGTATTCAACAAGATTCAGAGTCACTCTCCAGGGAGATGTCCTTCATTTGGGGAGACTCTTAAGCTCATTCAGGCCACCAGGGTACCAGTTAGCACAAGGCAGTTGTAATTCGCTAAATGGAACCCTGGTGGCCTAAAAGAATCAATGCTACCAAAGAGACAAACTTACCTACAGGGAGCAAATTAGGTGCTAGCAGAATGTCTGATTATTTTGCCGTTTATATTTATAGAGTCAGTGAGTCAACAAGTATTTATTGACCCCCTAGAGGTAGCACTGCTCACTAATAAATGTATGGGTACCTATTAGTGGTTAGACACAGTCTCCTGCCCTCAAGGAGATTTACAATCCAATAGAGGTGATAACTATCCTTTAAAATGGATACTTATTAATAAAAACAACAAAAGGGAAATTAGGAAGTTTGGGCTGGGAATTTTTTTTGCCACATTGGAAAATGGGATAATAATAAATCAGGACAAACCTGAATGATGGACTTTGATTGGTTTTTCGTTGTTGTTGTTATTGTTGTTTTGGTTTAAGGGGGGGCGGTGGGGGGGTTGTCTTTGGTTTGAGGGTTTTTTGGGTTTTTGTTTTGTTTTGTTTTGTTTTTAAAGGCAGAAATATTACATGACAACAGGAGGAAGGATTTATTTGAAACCTTCAGAAAAGTCAAGAATTTTTTCAACTGAACAAGGGAGAAAAATAGTATTAGCACAAAATGAATGCTGTCTTGGTTGGCCAGCTAAAAGATACAACATGGCTTGAGTTACATAAGACAGATAACAGACTCTGTAGGTAAAACCGGCTACTAGGGAAGAGTTTTGTTTGCTTGCTTTTTAAAGTTAACATCTAACAAGGAAGTCATCGGAGGTAATTATTAACAGAAATACAAGATCTAAGGAATGACCAGTATTTTTTGGCCGTGTGCAATAGGATTCTGAGTAAGGGGAGCTTAGGGCTAGGAAGTAAATAATACAGATTCAATCATCTTGCATCCCAGTCTGGGTAGAGGCTGTCTAGTGGGACTAGAGAAAGACAGTGAGGTGCTTTGGTAGCTCAGTGGTTGAGCTTCTGCCTTTGGCTCAGGGCGTGATCCCGGGGTCCTGGGATGGAGTCCCACATCAGGGTCTCCATGGGGAGCCTGCTTCTCCCTCTGCCTATGTCTCTGCCTCTCTCTCTGTGTCTCTCATGAATAAATAAATAAAATCTTAAAAAAGAAGAAGAAGGAGGAGGAGGAGAGGAGACAGTGAGAAACAAAGTCACATTTGCGGGTGGGGGGAACCTATTGAAGGGGCATTTAAAGGAGCCTAACCAGCCCAGCTTGAGTCATATTGAGTTTGATAATGACAAAAGGAAATCTAGTGAGAGTCACACTGAGGGCCACTTACCAAATAGTACTAAACTCTCCCTGGAAACTTTCTTGCCACAGGATGGCCTCCTATGTTAAGCAGGGTCCCTCACAATCATGAAGAGACATCTGGGGCCCGAAAAGGAAATGTATTTAAAAGAAGTGTGTCTGTGGGAGTTTAATCTATGAAAGTTAAGCGTGAGATAAAATGAAATCTTCAAAAGGATTTCCCACAGTAAGGAAATTATAGTGAAAGGGGATGAATTACGTTTGCATTGAGATGCTCTTCCACAGATCTGTGAAAAGAAATAATGTCCCTATTTTCGTTTCAAACTTACTGAACTTAAGAAGTTTTGTTCAGGGTCAGGAATGAGAAGTCTGAACCAGCAATAACAGCAGACTTAGGGACACTTAACAAATCGTACTAACCTCCCCCCCCCACCCCCCAAAGCCCTTATTGACACAGGGTAGCCTTCCATGCTAAGCCAGCCCCTCACGATCTTCAATATCTATCTTAACCATAATGCAGTCCCTCTCTGGACCCCATGGCTCTGCAAAGTGCTATCAGGGAAACCAGGCAATCGGAGTCCTAGTTCTGCTACCTATGGTTCTGAGTTAGGCTTAAACCTCTTTGATATCCATTTCCTTGACTATTAAAGAGAGTCAGATAATAGATCCTATCTCAGGGATGTTATGAAAATTAAACAAGATAATATATATCAGGCATCTTGTATACAGTGTGTACTCACTAAATGTCAGCTATTACTCTAATATACCTTTCTAAATTATAAATATACATGCAAAGGAATCTTGGATATGCCATCAATTTATGTGTTCATTTCTTTCTACTTCCTACAAATATCTTTTTTTCTAAATCCTTGTCCCTCTTTAGAACCTATAATAAATTGCCTATTTTTAAGAATCCTCACCCCTCTCTTGTTAACTATATGCAAGATTATTATTGTACTTTTACAAACTCCATTAATTTTCAGTCATTTCAATCCAATGCAATTCCATTTTAAAGGACATGAGATTTGAAATCAGAAAATGTAGGTCTCATAAGTTTTAGCCATAATGTACAAAATAATGAAACTTGTCTACAAAATAATGTAGACAAGTTTCTGAACCTCCATGAATCCAAATTTTCTAGTTTTGTAATAGAAGTAAGAGCAACAGACATTTACACATCGCCAGCCTTGCAGGATTATTATTAAAACAACTCAGATAACACATGTAAAGCTCCAAAAAGCTGCAGCAATCTGAAAATTATTGTTAGAAACCACTTTTAGAGGATTTTGTGCTTATCACTGACTAGAGGATGAACTTTGAGAGTAGACACCATTGCATCTGGTACAGAACATTTGTATCACCAGGACTCAAGAAATGTTCTCTATGCGTTTGCACAGAGATAGTTGGCAGGCCCAGAAAGAAGACAGGGCCTAATCCAACAGAGCTGACAGGGATCCCACTGAATGATTCTTTAGAGTAGGGAGCTGGAAAGACTAACTCGAAATGGTACCAACTCCCTCCCACATGTTGTGCTCTTTTTGATGACAACAATGGAGTTTGAGGTTCTTGACCAAAAGAATTATGTGATATCTTGGTTCAAGCTTGCAACTTCACCCCTCGTTCTAAAAGAGTAGTTGCCAGTTCATGTGCAGCTTCTCGTAGTCCTTAATTCAGGCATCTTCAAGAGGCTCTTGATCTACATGGCTGGTATATAATCTTCAGAGTGTGGCATTTCTTTCTTTTTTTTTTTTTTAAGATTTTATTTATTCATGAGAGACACAGAGAGAGGGAGAAGCAGGCTCCCTCCGGGGAGCCTGATGTAGGACTTGATCCCAGGATCCCAGGATCACACCGAGCCAAAGGCAAACACTCAACCACTGAGCCACCCAGGTGCTCTGAGTGTGGGATTTCTGAATCAGCACATCATATTATCCAGAGTTCTAGAAGGCTTAAACTAGCCTCTTGGTTATTAGTGGTACAAACGAATCTCTAGAATCAAACTCATAGAAGCATAAACCGAAACCAAAGAGGCAACATTTAAGCACTATCTGAGGTTCTAGGAGTGACGAACATCTCCCCCAAATTGGCCCTCTATCTCAAAAGCCTCTGATTCTGGTCCAGCATTTGCATGCTCTAAAACTACTCAAAGTTCACCTTCCAATTCCATCTCACCCAACTCCACCTCGGAATCTCTTCCTTTTTGTTACATGCTTCCCTCACAGGTTATCCATCAATACAATGGTTATTATTGGTATGCAAGAAAAAAGGGGTTTTAAAATGCAAGCGATGACAACTTCGAGGATAATGATAGGGACCAGCGTAAAGCCAAACCAGCTTGTTCTTACTTGAAAGAACAATTTAAATAAATATCTAATTATCTCAAAGCACACCATTCATCATGCATCATAACATATTTTGAAATCAATTTTCTGTCTCTCTGTATAAACCCTACCTCAACTTTTTCTCCTCCCTCTCTCGAAACATCACAATATTCTGTCCCACACACAGCTCACATTCCCCTGTTGGTTCTTGTTCTTTTACTCTACTTTTACTCCCCAGTCTATTCTTTACTCCAACTAATGATGCTCTCTCTTCTTTTCTATGAGAATTAATGTTTTTTCTTTCTGTCTTCTCCAGCCCTCCACTTAGTCCACCAATACCACAATAATTACAGACAAATATGGGGAGGGGTAAGAGAGACGAAAAAAGCTGTGAGCACTCAGACTTAATAGGTTTGCCTGTCACAAAAATGAACATTTCAAGCTTGAAAATTGCCCGAGTTTTAAACACTGTCTGAACTTGATAACACAGAAGTAATGAGCAAAAACTTTTGGAACCCTCCTAAATATTTTGTACACCTGGATATGCCCCCCAGGAAATTCCTAGCAGTTAAATTAAAGTGCTGCTTTAATTTTCCCCAGGTATGGCAGACAATAGTGAAGAATTCCTATCAGTCCTCTCCCACGAATTCAGTTTCAAAGCTGTTAGCACAACACTAGCATTTCAACATTCTTTTGGCTTTACCATCTTTATGTTCATTTTAAATTAAGAAGTCTAAAGCAGATCTTATCAAATCCATGATATTGTTAAGAGCACTTCAAGGTCCTTTTAAAAACAAGAATTACTTACATCAACTTACTTTATTGCTTCATTTTCTGACTCTAAAGGACACAAAGTATACTAAAGCAATTTAACATGGCTGTAACCTACAATTTTAACTTACCCTGAGGGGCCATTTCACCTCTTGTTTTACTTTTCCAGACCGAATCAATAGAGGGAAGAGTCAAGTCAAGACACATGTCATAACTGTATTAAAGGTCAATGAGGTTTAAACAAATTGGGTTCTGCTCATAAATAATTGACTCACAATTTGTACCAAGGTACAGGGTGAAATGCTATTCACCTGAAACATCTTTAAAGTTTATTCTACCTATTGTTGGCACCTGAGGGAACTATAACTAAACATATGCTTGGGTCTACAAGTCAGCTGTCAACAAAGACTCTCTCAAGAATGTAAGGGGTAATAATTCAGTAGGAAACATACACAATCCACCTTGTTCATCACAAAAGAGGTCAAAGTAAACCCTTGGTATTCTGTAACATCGGAGGGCTTGACTAATTGCAAGCAATCCTAAAGATCTGCACCATCTCGCAATTTGAGACTTTAAATCTCGGGTGCTGTAAAGTCGGTATATGAAAATGGGCGCAGCTTCTTGGAAGGGATCTTCAACAGCTGTGTAATATGCATGGATGCCCTTAGCTTTCTGGTTCTCTGCTAACCATCACACAGAACTCTCATTAAGGCTCGAGATGGGCCTTTAAATTCTTCAGTCATAAACCACTGCATTGGGGGAAATGTAGAGCCATAGTAGTGTTTCTACTCTTGAAGACCTACAAAGGGATTGAGTACTGGGATGGAATATAAAGGAAGTTAATCAGGGAACTCCTGGGAGAGTTTCCCTGTCTCATAGGGGACAGGCATGAGTAAGAGAATTCAGTTGTGCTGCCCTTCCCCACTCTTCCTACCTTGAACAAGAACCAAATGCCTGCATCTGTGATAGCCATCTTGCAGCTGACGGGTGAAAAATGAAAAGTCCAATGCACTAAACATGATGGAGAGGAAACAGAAGGAGTCTGAGCCCTTTATGAAATTGTTAAATTGCTACACTCTGGTACTCTTTACATCTAGACTTCTTGTTTTGTGAGATAATTAAATTTCCGTGTTGTAAAAGATGGATACAATGGTATGTAATAGTGTCCCTTCTCTCAAGGAATTTATTATTGATTTGGGAAAATGATACAAGAACTCAAATGATTTTAGTTAACTAATAGAAAAGTATATGAGCCTTTTGAAAGGTGAAAAAGTGCTATGAAGGTTTACAGTCACGAGGGACCTCATCCAGCCAGAGTTGATGAAGAGGACAATCAAAGAACAGGTGAGGAAATGGAGAGGACCGGATGGGGTAGGAAGAGAAGATCTCAGACAGATTTGTGTTTGTCTTCTAGTTCTGTCACTTATAAACTGTATAATCTTGAACATGTGGCTTGAAGTGCTCAGGCTTTCAATTTATTTGAAAGGCTTCAAAGGTGATTAGCTAATCTTTGGGTAAAGAATTTAGAGCAAAGTAAGCAGCCATGAATCAGTAGCTATAAGTTCTGGAGAAATAGCATAGTAGTCCATAGTTTATCTTAACCATAGAAATTAGACCATCAGTCCTACTCTGCCCTAATCTACCAATATGATCTGGTTGAAATGAGATTCATAATGCCAGTCAATGAAAAAGGAAATGCCTACTTGGTGATGTAGTAAGCAAGGAAGAAATGCAGCATCCATAGCTTCTCTACCCTACTCTTTTGCTCTTTGCCGCAGGTAGGTACAGATAAACCATGGCAGAGAAATCATCACGTCCTATCCCCTACCCCACCACCACCCCATGGAAAGATGTTCCTGCTCCTCCAGGTAAGAAGTTAGGATTCATGTCTTTTCCAGGTACTGTGTTAAGAAGCTTTCCCTCATTTAATTCTCACCTGAAGGCCTAGAGGTATATATTATTATCCACATTTTACAGACGAGAAAGCTAAATTTACTATAAGTTAAATAATGAGTGAGATGCCTGGGTAGCTCAGCGGTTTGAACGTCTGCCTTCGGCTCAGGTCATGATCCTGGGATCTGGGATTGAGTCCCGCATCGGGCTCCCTGCATGGAGCCTGCTTCTCTCTCTCTGCCTGTGTCTCTTCCTCTCTCTCTGTGTCTCTCATGAATAAATAAATAAAATATTTAATATATATAAATAAATAAGTAAATAATGACTTAAATCACACTTTTAGTTAATAGATAGATGAAATTCATACTTACTTCTCTAATTTAAAAAACCTTCCCTCGCACCATTGCATCACACCACTTCCAATTAGAGTCAAGTCCATTTCCTTCATGTTCTGAACTGTTTTGAATGTTAAGGCCCACAGCAAGAATATATTCCTCTCTCAACTCTTCAAATACTACCACCATCAGGGTTAGCTGTCCATAATTACATTCATGAAAGTAGTGTTGGCCAAGAGATCAGAACTGATGTTGTTATATAATAATAATGTAGCATGTCTTATTAACAGTACTGGACACATTCTTGCATTTGTCCCTCCCATCAAGGAAAGAGGTAAATATGAATGTACCCATTAAATAAATCCAGAAGAAACTGAAAGCCTAAGAGGTTAAATACATAATTTCTTGCATAAATTTATAGGTAATAAGTGATGGGGCAGGAACTCAAACCCTGGTCTATCTATACCCAAAGTTCATATCTTTCCTCCATTTCGATTTCCCTACCCCCAGCTCCCCAATTCATCTGTATGTAGCCTTTTAAATAATAGCCCGAATTCCCAGTGCTTAAGGGAGCAGAACAGACCTGATTTTGAATTTGTGAAACATATTCTATTTCAAAATTCTTATAGCAGGAAATGTTTAGAAGAGTAAAGCTTGTGATTATAAAGTCAATTATAATCAAACTTGAGTATCAGAAACTATAAATAATTAACATTGTTGTGGATGTTTTTGTCACTATCTAGAATAGGATGTTAGCTAGACACCAGGAAAATTATTTACAAATGCTAATATATGTATTATACATGGGGGGGGGGGCTGCGGAGGAAGAAAGAGAGAGGGAGGGAGGAGAGTGGGAGAGAGAGAGAACTTTCTTTTTAAACAGTGAAAAAGAGCACATGGCTACTTCTTCATGATATGCAATGGAACTAAAGTGAAACTATTTGTGACATGCAATATGATTTATAAGAGAATGAATTTCTTTTAAAGGTAAGTACATTAGAGATACAGAGAAATGAGAACATCAAGGATTTTTTTCCCCTCTTCTTTGCATGAGCAAACTAATTGCATGAGCAAACTAATTGTTTACATTTTCTAAATCTAGTGTCTTCCTGAGTTGAAAATTTCCACCTGGAGGAAGTGTTTATGACCATCTTGTAAATCACTACTTTTAAAAAATTAATTCACATACATTAAATCAGTAGATATTCTTCATCCACGGGAGAAAAAAAAAAGATCAGTTTTATAGATATTTTCAAAGGTTTCAGGGAGTTGAGTGTGTTCTAAAGTGAAAGCTGAGAAATATTTCTCCAAACATCTGAGTCCTAAATTAAATAAAGCTGACAAAATTTACTAACATTCCTCAGAAAAACAAAATATAACAGCTCTGGGAAGAGTAGTCACTATTCTCTAGTAGTTTCTACTAGGAATGTCATTAGTTTGTTTTTCAGTTTTAACTAAGCCTAATCATACCCTGACTGATATTTTTACCTAATGAGGAAAAATTTTGTGTGATGAAAGAAAAGTGTAGTTTTAGGATTAAGTATGTAGGTTTGGAGTCAAACTACTTGGTTCTAATCTCACTTAACCAACTGTTTGTTGCTGGGTGACTTAATAATCTTCCTCAGCCTCAGTTTCTTCTGTTATATATTCCTGTGAAAACATATATAATTATTTAACATAGCACTTACCAGATAAAATATCTTCTACATGTCACCTATATTACTAAATGGGTATATTAAATCATAGAATAATCTAGTGATATTTTGGTAGGCCATTTAATAGCAATTTATTATAAAGAAACAGGAAGAGTTGGGGCCCCTGGGTGGCTCAGTGGTTGAGCGCCTGCCTTCTGCCTAGGTCATGATTCCGGGATCCTGGGATTAAGTCCTCTATCAGGCTCCCCCAGGGGGAGCCTGCTTCTCCCTCTGCCTATGTCTCTGCCTCTCTGTCTCTCATGAATAAATAAATAAAATATTTTTTTAAAAAGTAAGTTAATGGATTTAATAATAATTTTAGTAACTATGTTCCAATTATGAGTTGAAATATTTTCCATATTCTAACTTTTAATTGTCATAATAATCTATGAGGTAGAAATATTATCTTAGTTTTTCATCTGGAGGCAGACACTGTAGTACAAGGAACTTAATTCATGTGCCCAAGCACATACAGCTGTTTAATGGTAGAACCAGGATCTGAATGGATGTGTGATTTAAGCTGGATCCAGCATCTAGGCTCTTCACAACTGTATTATATTGCCTCTCCTTTGATGCAGTTTAAAAGCCCTGAAAGAAATCTAATTTCTGCCCATACAAAAAAGGAAAAAGAAAATAGAATAGTCACCTCAGATCCTCTTTGAGAATAGTTAAAAAATAAATTGTGCTCATATTCTGAATATATATATATATATATACACATATATACACACATATATGTATTCATTTATATATATATTCAGAGAGAGAGAAGCCAAGTTAAAATTCCTTACTGCCCTCTGGCAGTATAGAAAACAATTTTATAAGATACCACTACCAAGGACTGACTGAATTGGCTACATATGAAAATCAATTCCATTGTTGTACAGTGTATATGCCACATAGAGACCAAAAATAAAGTGATGCCCACTGGGCTGCAGGTGGAGAGGAGTGCTCTGAGGAGAAGTCCACAGGCTATTGGGGAAAGGTTTCAGAGCAGCTGGACCTTTCTTCTGAGTGTGTTACTGGCCTAGGGACTGGTTGTGGAGTCTAGAATGCAATTGTAACATTTCACCCAAACTGATAAGGTACACAGAGACTTATTCACCTTAATCAAATTAAAAGTTCATAGTCAAAAAAATAAACATGGCCCGAATTCTCCTATCAGCCCATTAATTCATTTTCTTCATTGTAGGTAAGAGATGGCAAGTCAAATTAGTATCTAAATTTTACTTGCTGAGTAAAAATCAGAATATTCTTAACTACAATGGTTTTAAACTGCTGCCTTTTCCCTCAAACTTTTTACCTTTCTTTATGTTCCTCAATTTCAACCAGGCTAAATCTCATGTTTCACAGAAAAATATAAAACCATCTGGTAGGACATCCCTCGACTATGCTACCTTTAAACTTAAGATGTTGGCAAATCTTCAACTTTTCAAAAAAAATTACTTCCTATATACAAAATACTGGTGATATAGTGAAAAATAAGATATCTACAAAAAAAAGTAAACAGATCATTGAAAGTAACGGTGGCAGTCATGTTTTAGTGATGTGTACCAGGTGTTATGGGGCAAGATAGAGAGCTCAGATAACTTTCACATCCTTCATTGACATTTGAGGGGCATAGTCCCTTCTATGAATAACTCATCCTCTCATCTTTCCTCCTCCATGAACTTGTCCATCCACTCCTTCCTAGGTCTTATCTCACTTTCCTCTGTAGACTTCACATCTCAGAAACCTTCCCTCACAATTTCTCCATCACAGTATTACCCTATCTTACTCTTCTTCTCTTTCTCCAAACTCCTGAATAAATAGTCTAAACTCATATTTTTTTTCTGTCTCAACTCCCATCCCCACCTCCACATATGGCAGCCATGCCTCTAGCCCCTCCATGACACCAAAACCACCCTTCATAAAATTCACCTATAGCATTCTGTGGAGCACCTGGGTGGCTCAGTCAGCTAGGCATCAGACTCAGGATTTTAGCTCAGGTCCTGAGCTCATGGGTAGAGCCCCGCATCAGGCTCTGTGCTCAGTGGGGGGTCAACTTGAGATTCTCTCCTTCTGCCACTACCCCCACCCCCAGCACTTGCGCTCTCTCTCTCTCTCAAATAAATGCATAAGTCTTTTTTTTTTTTTAAGTCACCTATAGCATACTAAGTGTCTAAGGGTCTAGTCTAATTCTCATTCTGGTAGACTTTCCTGTCGCATCTGAAACTGTTGACTCCTTGAAACCCTTTCCTTCTCTGGCTCTGTTCTGATTGCTGTCTCTAGGACTAATTCCTCTGCAAATGTCTTGAGTCAAGAATTTAAATTCATTTTTGGTTTCCTACATGTACTCTTCTAACTCTATCTTCTTTCCTTTGGTGATTTTGTCTCCCAGGACTTTAGGTACCATCTGTACATGTCAGTTAGGGTCCCAGCAGGAAACATATGACACTCTCAAATGGAGTAGTTTAGGAAATTTTAATAAGACTATTTACTGAAGGAAACAAGCAAGGAATGGTTAGTACCCCAGGCTTATTCCTCCTGGACCTGAAAGGATAAAGGGGTGTGGGGGGAGAACTTACTGGAATCTATGCAGTAGCTGCCTCAAGAGGGTCACTGGGCAAGAGCTGTGTCCTTTGGCAGAGGGATGCCACTGGCCTGTGGTAACCTGAAAGGGCAGGAGTCATTCAGTAAAAATCCCAAACTCACTATTTTCCTGCCTTTAAATTTTTTCCTGGTGCCTCTAATTGTCTAAACTCAACTAAACCAAGCCAAAATTCAGTCATGGAATCAAAATTGGTAACGATTCTAGAACACAGAAAAAGTTAAAGAATGTCTCTAGAGGAATAAATGGAAACTATCCAGCACAACCACTACATCGCTAGTCCCTGACTACTCTTCTTTTATCTTGGCCAACATCGCCATTTCATTTCCAGTCTATTTGTATTATACCTATGAGCTTTAAGATTAATTTGCCCAGGGGCACCTGGGAGGCTCAGTTGGTTAAGCATCTGCCTTCAGCTCAGGTCATGATCCCAGGGTCCTGGGAAGCAGCCCTATATTGGGCTCCCTGCTCAGTGGGGAGTCTGCTTCTCCTTCTCCCTGTCTCCTCTCTCCCTCCTTGAGTTCTTGCTCACTCTGCACTTTCTCTCTCTCAAATAAATACATATTTTTTTTAAAAAATTAAAATATAAATTTGCCCAATTATTCTGTTTTCCTGTACAATTTTTCTCCATTAACAGCATAGCTATTTATTTTCTCTCAACCAAAGACAATGGAGTACCCTTGATTCTTCTTTATTTCCCCCATGGAGGTCTGAAGAGTATTTCTCAGAAATGATTTTTGAACTCTGAGCTTTCCTAGTTTCATTCCTTTAACCAACATCCTTATATTTTTCTTTTTTGGACTTCTGCAATGATTTCCCAACTCCGTTTCCTGTAACTATTATTTTCACTACTGTTTATAGTCTTTACACTGCTGTTAGTTATCTTTCTAAAATACAGATAATCATGGTATTCGTTTGTGTAAAACCCCCATCAGATCTTTGTTGCCTTGGCATAAAATCTTAACTTCACACATGACTTACAAGGCATTAACCTATGCCTTTAGCATCATGAACTTGTTTATTCAACAAATATGTCTTGAACACTAACTATGCACCTGTCAAGAGATTAGATGCCCAGCAAAGAATACAAACAAGAGATTGTGGACATATTTTAGAATCTAAACTTCACTGGGAATGATAAATGAATAAAAAGTTAAAAGAGACGATTAGTAGGTGGTAGAGAAAAGTTTACTGGTGGGGGTTTGGGTATGAGAGAGGATTAGGTAAGGTGATGAGTTAAAACTGAAATGTAGAAAATGAGTAGATGTTATCAGAAGTAGTATGAGCATCTCAACATAGGAAAATGCATATTCCCTGTGTAGCATAAAAGAACTAAGCAGGTGTGGCACAAGGCAGGTAAAGGGCAAAAAACAATGGCCTTCAAAATTGTGCATTTAAAATGTGTTTTCACTATATGAAAATTATAGATCATTTATTAAAGGGTAATTCGGGGGTGATGGAAAAAGTTTATGTTTTGATTGGGGCGTAAATATTTGTCCAAACAGTACACTAAAAACCTATACTTTTTTGGTATTTATGTTATGTACCAATTTTAAAAATTATTTTAATTCCAGTTAATTAGCATACAGTATAATATTGATTTCAGGTGTACAATATAGTGATTCAACACTTCCATACAACACCCAGTGCTCATCACTACAAATGCATTCTAAATCCCCATCACTGATTTAACCCATCCCCTGACAACCCCCCCTTTGGTACCATTAGTTTGTTTTCTCTAGTGAAGAGTCTGATTCTTGGTTTGCGTCTCTCTCTCACTCTCTTTTTTACCCCTTGCTCATATTTTTTTAAAGGAGAACTTTGAAATAAAAAAGATCTGCCTCTGTCTCTTAGTCTTATGATATTAAAAAAGTTATTTATCTTCTCTAATGGTAATACTTGTCCTACCGGGCTGCAAAGGACCATTTCTGGTGCTTAGCATGTAGTGTGCAATTAATAAATGAGATCTATTAATCTGAATGTATATATAGTTTATTAGGAGATAAAAGAAAGAAATGAAATTTCAAAGTAAGCAAGACCATCTCAAAGAGACTTGTGTTTCCTTGTTTTTAATCACTTTGGTTTCAATGTGGAAAACTGGAACAGAAACACATTATTGTAGGAATTTCATTCAGATCTAGTGGAATAAAGAAAGAAAGGAGTCTAGGACCAAATGGCTCCACTGGTGAATTCTACCAAACATTCAAAGATTTAATTCTTATCCTTCTCAAACCTGTCCAAAAAATTGAAGAGAAAGAAACATTTGCAAACTCATTTCATGAGGCCAACAGTGTCCCTCATACAAAAACCAGACTGGTTTTCACACTGTGAAAAGGAAAAAGGAAAATTTCACACTGTGAAAAGGAAAATTACAGGCCAGTGAACATTTATACAAAAATTCTCAACAAAATATGAGCAAGCCAAATTCAACAGCACATTAAAAGATCATATACATGGTCAAATGGTATTTATTTCAGAGATCTAAGAATGATTCAACATCTGCAAATCAATGTGATATAGCACACTAACAAAATGAAGAATAGAAATCATAGGATCATCTCAATCGATGTAGAAAAATCATTTGATAAAAATCAACATCCATTTATGATAAAAACACTCAACAAAGCGTACAGAGGGAATCTATCTAAACATATAAAGGCCACGTATGACAAACCCACAGCTAACATCATCTTCGATGGTAAAAAAGTAGAAAGGTTTTATTCTGAGATCAAGTACAAGACAAACATGCCCACTCTTGGCACTTTTATTCAACATGGTATTGGATGTCCTAGCCAGAACAATTAGGCAAGAAAAATAAATATGAATCATCCAAATTGGTAAGAAAAAATGAAAACTGTCACTATTTGCAGGTGACATACTATATATAGAAATGCCAAAAGATTCAATCAAATCACTGTTGGAACTAATACATGAATTTAGTAAAGTAGCAGGATACAAAATAAACAAAAAGAAATCTATGGCATTTCCATTTAAATGTGGAATTATTGGAAAGAAAAAGTATGAAAAAAATCCCATTTACAATTGCATTAAAAAGAATAAAATACCTAGGAATAAATTTAACCAAGATGCTGGAAGACCAATACACTGAAAACTACAAGACACTGATGAATGAAATTGAAGAATACACATATAAATGGAAAGATACTCAGTCCTCATGGATTGATAGAATTAATAATGTTAAAATGTCCATACTATCCAAAGCAACCTACAGATTTAATGCAATCCTATCAAACTTCCAATGGCATTTTTCACAGAACTAGAACAAATAATTCTAAAATTTGTACGGAACCCACAAAAGATCCCAAATAGCAGCAATCTTGGGAAAGAAGAAAGTTGGAGGTGTCATGTACCCTGATTTCAAACTGCACTACAAAGATATGGTAATCAAAACAGTATGGTATTGGCAACAGACACACAGATCTGGAATAGACTTGAGAGCCCAGATTTAAACCTACACATATATGGACAATTTATGACAAAGAAGTCAAGAACAGGGCAGCCCCAGAAGCCCAGTGGTTTAGTGCCGCCTTCAGCCCAGGGTGTGATCCTGAAGACCCAGGATCGTGTCCTCCGTCGGGCTCCCTGGATGGAGCCTGCTTCTCCCTCTCCCTGTGTCTCTGCCTCTGTGTGTGTGTGTGTGTGTGTGTGTGTGTGTGTGTCTCATGAATAAATACATAAAATCTTAAAAAAAGAGAGAGAGAGAGAAGTCAAGAACATACAATGGGGAAAGACTTGTTTCTTTGATGTTGGGAAAACAGTGCTGGGAAAACTGTACAGCCATATGTGAAAGAACAAAATTGGAGCACTATCTTATACCATACACAAAAATTAACTCAAATGGGATTAAAGACTTGAATGTTAGCTCTGACACCATAAAATTCGTAAAGAAAACAGAGACGGTAAGCTCTTTGACATTGATCTTAGAGATTTTTTGTGGATCTCTGACTCCAGAGGCAAGGGCAACAAAAGCAAAAATAAACAAATGGGATTACATCAAGCTAAAAAGCTTCTGCATAATAAAGAAGTCATTATCAAAAAGGCAACCAAGTGAACAGGAGAAGACTTTCATAGATCATATATCTGACAAGGGAAGAATATCCAAAATATATGAAGAACTCCTCAACTCAACAATAATAACAAAATAATCTAATATGAAAATTGGCATTGGATTTGAGTAGACATTTTCCAAAGAAGACATGCAGAGGTCAACAGGCACATGAAAGAATGTTCAACATTACTAAGGTTAAGAAAATGCAAATCAAAATCACAATGAGAGATCACATCACACCAGTTAGAATGGCTGTTACCAAAAACAACAAAGACATTAAGAATTAGCAAGTATTAGAGAAGATGTGGAGAAAGAAAACCTTTGTACACTGTTGGTGGAAACGTAAATTGGTGCAGCCAGTGTGGAAAACAGCATGAAGATTCTTCAAAAAATTAAAACAGAGCTACCCTATGGTCCAGCTATTCCACTTTGGCTATGTATCTGAAGAATGTAAAAACCCTGATTCAAGGGGCAGCTCAGGTGCTGCCCGAGCCATTTAGTGCCGCCTTCAGCCCAGGGCCTGATCCTGGAGACCAGGATCGAGTCCCACGTTGGGCTCCCTGCATGGAGCCTGCTTCTCCCTCTGCCTGTATCTCTGCCTCTCTCTCTCTCTCTCTCTCTCTCTCTCTCATGAATAAATAAATAAAAATCTTATTAAAAAATGTATATGTCCCTTTATGTTCATTTGCAACATTATTTACATAGCCAAGAACTAGAAATAATTAAATATTGATAAATGAATGGATAAAGAAGATGTGATACATACCTTTATATTTACATACCAAATGGAACATTATGGAATACATATATATATTACTCAGCCATGTGACAGCATGGGTGGACCTAGAGAATATAATGCTATGTGAAATACATCAGATAGAGAAAGACAATTACCACGATTTCACTCATATGTGGAATCTTTAAAAAATTAACAAAGAAAACAAAACAAAAACAAACTCACAGATATAGAGAAAGAGCGGTTATCAGAGGGGAACAGGGGTGAGGGGTGGGCAAAAGGGTGAAGGGATTGTATGGTGATGGATACTAACTACACTTCAGTGGTGACCACTTTGTAGAGCATGTAGATGTTGAGTTATAATGTTGTACATGAACACTGAGGTTATATAACAATTTTACTTCAAAATATAGTGATAGTACCTATATAGTGGCAGTAGCATATTTCTTAGTGTGATAGTAAACTTGGTGACTGGCTATGGAGGAAAGGATGTGCAGTAGCTATGCCATTTCCTAGAAAGGAAGCATACTTAAAGGAACATAAAAATGTGCTTCATTTTTAAAGAGTTGTGTTTGAGATGTCTTCAGGTTTTCGAGATAGGTGTGGTGCACAAACGGCTACATGGCTTTGGCCCCCCACATTCAAGCAAGAGAAGTTATTACACTTTGGACAAGACTGAAATAAGCATTAGTCTCCAAGAGAGAACCAAAGTGGGATTAGTCATTTGTGTAAATGAAGAAATCCAACGTAGTACTGGTGACCATAAGTCTGAAGAATTACAGAAATAGCTAAAAGCCAATTCAGGTCATCCGAGTATAAATTTACATCTCCTTGTGGAAGCAAATAGGGATTTTGATTGCAACCAAGGAAGTTTACATCTAGTTACTTTGCTGTCTGTCTTTAGAAAGGAAAATAAAATCTGTATTTTATCTAAAAAAAGAAGTCCATAAAAAATAGAAGTCTACTACTATCTAATATGTACGTGTATCGCTGGGGTAGAAGTCTGATTCCATTAAATATTAAGATCATCCAACTAATTCTTCCACCTGAGTCCTTTTGACTTCAAAGTCTAGTCTCATAAATATTAGATTAGACTGCCTTCTTGGGGATCATTTCTAATGTATTGCTGATGAAGGCTTGGGAAACACCCCTATGCAAGAAGGTGACTAAGACGTAACCTCTAGTTCTGTATGCATGCTTCTGAAGATAAGGGGGCCTTGCTAGTCTAGGTCTTCTAAGAAACAGATGCAAGACATGATTTGACATGCAGGAGTTTTTTGGGGTAAATATCAGTGAGGGGGAAGAGTGGAAAGAGTAGGCGAAGGTCAGGAAAGCTATCTGACTCCTGAGGAGAAAGGGAAGGAAGGAAGATAGAGATGTCTCTAAAGGAATCATTTGGTGGCATTTCCGGCTTCTATCATATAGCTGAGATCTTTAGGGTGTTTATTAGCTCAGAGAATGGTGAATGACAATTACACAGTGAGTGGGATAATTGTATATTTCAGATAAATTTCAGACAGCACTAAAAGGAAATCAATAGGTTCTTGGATGAGACAGAAAGCATCGACAGTCCATGTTGTAGTGTGGCAGGTGGATATTTTGAAAGTTATGCCTCAGTTATTCTGTGGGTCTGATTAGGGAATACAATCCTATCTTTGAAGTCCCAAGAAAATCAGCATGTCAATCAAACATCTAAAAATCATATGTGACTGACAGGAGCTTGCCACATGATTTAAGGACTTTGTGTTTGCATTCATTTTACAAAGTGAAATAGGTTTTAAAAATATTTTATTTAAAAGTAATTTCAAATTTGCCAAAGCATTATAAAGCAAAAATATTATGAGTACAAAAAAATGCCCATATACCTTATATCTAGATTCACTTACTATTGAATTATACTCCATTTTAAATTATCATTTACTCTCTGTCCTTGATTTATTTTTTCTGGATCATTTTGGGTTTATTTATAGATACATTTCTATATATTTAAATATATTTCTATAAATATCTAAAAAATACATGTTTCTTTAAGTAAAATATAATCTATCATTTGTATTCCAATTTTGCAAGTTCATCTAATAACATCTTTTATTGTACTCTCTCCCCCACCCCATCCCCAGTACAAGATCCAGTCTTGTCAGGTGTTGCTTGGAGTTTCTTTCTTTTTTTTTTTTTTTTTTAAGATTTTATTTATTTATTCATGAGAGACACACAGAGAGAGGCAGAGAGAGAAGCAGGCTCCACACAGGGAGTCCAATGCAGGACTTGACCCCGGGACTCCAGGACCACGTACTGGGCTAAAGGCAGGCACCAAACTGCCGAGCCATCCAGGGATCCCCTTTGCTTGGAGTTTCTATGTCTCTTTAGCATTTTTTAAACTGGGCACGAAATACTTTTTTGTTAAATTAAATTCTACTGAAGAATATAAACTTTGAGAGTGGGGACTTGGTTGGTCCCATAGGTTGCTTGTACCCATAGCCCAGAACACTGCCTGGTGCAGGCTAGCACTCAGTAAATATCCGATAAATGAATGAATGGATGAATACATGAATGAACGAATGTGGTTTTGGGGGTGTCCATATTTTCCTAAGAGGAGGTGGCATACATGAGTTATACTGAGCTTTGCATTTTAAGAGCTTTTATGTCTTTAAAAGTTTTATACAAATAGTTTCAGTGTTATTTTACAAAAGTAGATTGCGTGCATGCATGTATGTGTGTGTGTGTGTGAATGCATATGTGCTCAGAGCTTAACTGTACCTTAAGATCCCACCTGTTACTTCCTGCCCACACCATTACCTTAAATCCCTTCTCATCTCTGTACCGACTTAGGCCTTTTAGTGCTGTTTGAAAGTGAAATGAAAACCCAGGCTCTTCTGGCATGAAGATTGGCATCCAGTGTGACTGTCCTCTGGGCAATGAGAAACATTTGCTCCCTGCATCAAGGGCTGTAATGAATCTGAATGTTCAGATATAACTGGTACCCATCTTTAAAAAAGATTGCACGCTGGCTCCTGTGTCAACATGTTGACTGACAGAATGTCCACATGGTAGGAGGCTTACTGACATGATTTCAATCATAGCTCTGTGAATGGAATGCCCAGGAAAGCTGCCCATCAGTCAAGTCACAGAAATCTCTGCCTTGTTCCAGTGGGTCCATTGCATCATTCCCACACTGTCAGAAGAGCATCTCATTGCTGGAACTGAAGGACAGCCTGGTCTTTTGCTGGTTTTGCCAAGGACCACCTTCAAGGACTCGCTTTGCCAAGAGTTCATCTCCTAATTTCAGAAACTTGAACATTGGATTTTTGATCTTCTCTGACTCTTCAGTGTAACTGCTCTACTCTTAATAGGAAACTGGGGTCAAAACTGCCAAGTGTTGATAAGAATATCTTTGGCTTGTGATTGTAACGTAAAGTGAACAGAGCGGGACTCAAATTGTATATACAGTTTGATTTTGTCTATGAAAAGAAAAAAGCTTTGTAGAAAAATGGCTGGGAGAAATAATGCCAACATGGTTACAGTCATGGCTTCCAAGTGATGGGACCAAGGATAATTTATAGTATCTGATCTTGTGTTGTTGGCTACAAGGAGCATATGTTTCTTTGATGATCATGAAAGAGAAATTAAATATAAAAAGAAAGATGTATTTTTATAGGCTCACATTTAAAAGTGAAATCTAAAGAAACTGGTGAAGTTCTAAGCCATATTGTATCTCAGTTTCCCCATATGCCAAGTAGGTATGAGAATGCCAGTTATATATTCTCTGATGGCAGTATACTAGATAAGTGTTTAATATGCCTTCATTTGCTCCAAATAAAGGAGCCTATTATTATTATTATTATTATAATCTTTATACTTACCTCAGAAGGAACTCCTTCCCTTAACTCTCTCCTTCTATCAGTCATGGAGGAGGAAAGGATTATAAATCCTGACTGGCATCTTGCCTACTCTTTTGAAAGTCTAAC
Source organism: Vulpes vulpes (assembly GCF_048418805.1). Taxonomy (NCBI): domain Eukaryota; kingdom Metazoa; phylum Chordata; class Mammalia; order Carnivora; family Canidae; genus Vulpes; species Vulpes vulpes. Next base: position 43,909,528 of record NC_132794.1, read on the forward strand.
CCAGTGGGATAGCAAAAGAGAGTAATTTTTTAAATGAAGAAACTTAGAGCTAATCCTCATCTGACATGTACTTCCAACTCCAGCTTATGTTGAAAGAAGTGCTTATTCAGGACAGACTCAATTCCTTGCCTCTCATTCTTCTTTCTACAGGAGAAACCCTCTACTTCACCAGCCGAGTCCCTTTGAATTCCTGAATTTGTATATTTGAGAAAACCTTCAGAACATGATATATTCTTGCAGAATGGTCTGTGGGACAAGAAGAGTGATTGACAACTGCAGGAATTACATCTGAGGTTTAGTCCTGCAGGAAAAGGGGATACAAATTGCCTGCAAATTATCCACAAGTCCCTGATGAGCCTGAGCAGAAAATTTAAGAGGCTTCAGTCTTTCTTCAACAAACATGTTCACGTGTCTCCCTTTACTATAACATACAAACACCCAAGAGAAATTGTCCCCGTGAAAACATTACTTTCTTTTTTATCCTTGTCAAATGTGTTAATAGTAAATGTGTAAATGCCAATTAATAGTCTTTATCCTGTGCCAATAGTGTTCCGTGTATGATTCAGAACAGAAGAGGTACATAAACTCTGATTGATGGGTTTGTAATTTAAAGAAGAAATTAGGCATTATGCTATAAAAACACATGGCATTAACTTCATAGGGTGCATAATGAAATAGCCTGTAAGGATTTGCACTGCTGATCTTAATAAATATACATCACTTGAGAAAAACTAAATACAGTAGAATAAAGGCAATAATAATGATGATTGATATGTACCATTCTAAAAGGAACGGGTTATACTTCTAAGGGGCACATGAAACTGTGATGTCCTAAACTTTGCACATATCTGGTTCAAGATGGTGACTTTCAAAGGTCCCACCACAGCACCACTTACGATGTGATCAGCAAACCAGCGCTGGCCCTCAGAACATTTCTTACATATTTTGATGTGAAAAGTACAGAAATTGAGAATAAGCATTTAGAACATTTTATCGGGAAACCGGGATCCCTGGGTGGCGCAGCGGTTTAGCGCCTGCCTTTGGCCCAGGGCGTGATCCTGGAGACCCGGGATCGAATCCCACGTCGCGCTCCCGGTGCATGGAGCCTGCTTCTCCCTCTGCCTATGTCTCTGCCTCTCTCTCTCTCTCTCTCTCTCTCTCTCTCTATCTCTGTGTGTGACTATCATAAATAATAAAAAAATTAGAACATTTTATCGGAATCTGGTAGAGTAAGTCTATTGATGCTCAAAATAACAAGTTGAGGGGCTTGTGTTTGATACGTCTTTGTCTTTTTAAATTTCTTTTTTCGAGTCACTCTTTTTTACAGAAGTCCATGAAAAATTGGGAGAAAACTGAGCCCTCAAGGCAGACAGTGGGAGAAATACCATTCTAAAATGTTGTAAAGTGATTGATGAGATAAGTAAAAAGCACCTCTCTAAGCCTTAGGTTTCTTACCTGCAGAATGGATTTAATAATAGCACTTACCTCTTGAAGTTGGGTCTGAGAATGAAGGGAAGATAGACGTGCGTATTGACAAACTAGGAGTTCATTCACCACTGACTTGCATGAAGCAACCAAAACATTAGGTTTTGACCTCTGACTCTTCAGTGTAACTGCTTCACCATCATGGTGGGGAATGTCCTTCTGAATTTTTCCTTTTGTCTTCCTCAAGTCACTAACTTGAGTAATTGGTGCAAGCCTCAACAACTGAATTATTTTTATTTTTATTGTTTACTAAGTGCTTGCATTATGTTGGGACTATGATCAAATGACTTGTCACTCATGGATGACAAGTATGGAAATGTAAACTTTGCTTTCAAAAGATGCATCACTTTAGGTAGTACTTCACAGGGCAAAGAAAACAATATACAGTCTCTTCTATTCAAAGGGGCCAAATAAATTTTTTTAGGGTATGTTTTGGCTAACTGTCAAAATTGAAGGTCACTGCTTCTTCAGCAGGCACTGCTGGTGGCCAAAGGAAGTAGCCAGCTAGTTCGGAGCGTAAGTGCTAGTTAAGGACAGTTCAATCAAAGAGTTTTTCCTTTTTGAACTACAGTACAGTGTGATGGAGAACATGAGGCCCTACAATCAGACTAGCTTGGATCCAAATCATGGTTTTGGGACTTAACTGGACCCATGAGGCAACTCCTTTACTCACTCTGAGCCTCAGTTTCCTAACCTATAAATTAGGTACTAATGGGACAAGTTTTGAGCATAACAGGTGCTTAAATAATAATTTCCTTCTTTATTCAGTTTTAGTAAACTTCAATTATTTTTCTTTAAAATAATCAATGACATGACTTTAACAAACTTTCACGAGTAGAATCAGACTTTTAAATATAAATAAAATAATATGTCAGTATTTATTTTTAAAAACATGTATTGGGTTTGGCAGATTCAGCAAACAGAAGACTGTTTAAAAATTCAACTGACTCTTCCCAAGGTCAAGCATCTCCAACTTCTCGCTCTGCCTAGAACTCTTTGCTCCAGCCAGAATAACTTTTCCCATGCGCGTGACTTGGCTCATTCTTATTTTTAGTCCTTTGTGTTTAGCACTCTTCTTGAAATGACCTTCTGATGCCTCCCTGCCAAACCCCACACTCCTTTACAATTGTTCATCATTCATAGCATCCAGGAATTGGCAGAAAGAAATCTGGCCAAGCCATTTACTCCAGCCCATCTTTCAGGGCTGGGTTCTTCGAGAGAGTTGTGTTACTCCCCACTTTGACACATTTTCCTTCTACAATTTCATACATATTTTTCATGTCTGTAGATTCTTGCTCTTTACCAGAACCACAAAGTTCCATTTCTTGGGGTTACAATCAGGATCAGAGAGGCTGCCATTTGTTCAAGGTCACACAACTGATGACTGATTTGAAATAGGTTATCTAGTTCTATGTGTTTTTAGTTTTTCTTTCTTTTCTTCTTCTTCCTTTTTTTTTTTTTTTTTTTTTTTTTGGTATTGCTTTCATTTCATGATGTACTTCACTGAGCCAGTGGTTGGTATTGCCTACCTACTGACTGAGAAACAGTAGGGGACCTTCAAAGATGGAAAGGCAGCTCTAGAAGAAACATGGTGGATGAGGGGCATGTAGTGTGATGTGAGAGATGAGGCAGAAATGTTGGGGAGGACAAGGAGAGGAGAAAGAAGCCTCAAAGGAATAATGGTCTTATTCTGAGCATTTCACATTAAAATAATAATAACACCTAAACACCACCACCACCACCACGGCCGTTTTTCTGCTTTGCTTCTATTTTGTGCTTAATAAACAACACTACTGTCACTGCCAATGAAAACAGCAACATAACTGTGCTTTTCCCCTGGTGCTAACTCTAAACAATCTACTGGATTTGGGTCAAAATTGTAAACTGCCAGCATGTTAAAAATAAAAAGCAGAAAAACAAACCTGGCTTTTTCCTGAACGGTTGTGAGGGTGAATACAGGACAAGAGCCAGAGAGAAGAGTTACCATAAAAAATAACTAGTGCAAACATCCTTGAACTGATGTTTTCTATAAAAATCTGTTGGCTGTGAATTGCAAAGAGTGAAGTGGGGAAGGAGAATGGAATGGGGGATCAAGTGGTGTCTGCTTATCGTCAACTAGCTTTCATGTAAAAGTCATGGCAGGGTCAGCAACAAACTAGCCAGGTGGCAACTCCAGGCCACGCTGCCATAAATAAATAGTTATGTACTAATGTCACACAACCAGGGCTAGATGCAAAGCATATGGGGGTAAAAAAAAAAAAACCCACTCTGATGTAAATATTAAAAACAAAAACAAAACAAAACTTTGGTTGCTGAACTCAGGGTTCGCTGGTGATACTGGATTTTGAGATGCCTGGGAAAATAAAGTGGTGAAGCTTTTTTAAAACCTGGTCTATAAGGTTCTTTGAAATGTGGATTGTTAAAAAAAAAAAAAAAAATTCCTTAACCTTTGGCCTAAGAGAGTGTTACTTTTTGGTGTAAGTAATTAAGCATTAAAAGTTGGCAAGACCACAGACCCTGGAACCAAATTTCAAGAGTTTAAACTCTAGCCTGTTGCTTACTTGTTCTCGTGACCTTTAGGAAAGTTACCTAACCTTTCCAGGCCTCAGTTTATTCACCCTGCACAAAAGGGAGGAGGAGGATGGTAATGGCAATAGTGCCTGCTTCATAGGAAATTACCAAGATTAAGTGAGTGAATGTGTGGAGAATAAACAATCCGTCCTCAATAGCCACATCCCTATCACCTACCATTGTCAAGTGGTCTTACAAAGGCTATTTATCTAACAGAGGCTACCTGGAGGATGCTATGCTAAGGAATCTATCTGTTCCTTGTGCCAACTTATTTAGTGCCAACTGTGGCCTTGCCAACTCTTAACGCTTAATGACTACACTGAAAAGTAACACTCTCTCGGGCCATGAATTAAAAATCAATTTTACCGACAAAGGAACTAAGGCTTAGATGGATTAAGACATTTATCCAAGAAAGCATATCTAAACTAAATTTCCAAGGCCTTATTCCAGATTTAAAAAAAAAAAAAAATAGAATGACCACTTTAAAATGGAAACACCTTTTCTTTGCTTAAAATGTTAAAATTTGAAAAAGAACACGACACATGGCCTTCTAAGAACCGGGTGTTTTTTGTTGTTGTTGTTGTTGTTGTTGTTGCTTTTTTAAGATTTTATCTATCTATCTGTTTATTTATTTATTTATTTATTTATGAGAGAAGAGAGATTGTGCATGGGGAGTGCTGGGGTGGAGAGGGTGTTTTTTTGTTGTTTTTTTTTAAGATTTTATCTATCTATCTATCTATCTGTTTATTTATTTATTTATGAGGGAAGAGAGATTGGGAGTGCTGGGGTGGAGAGGGTGTTTTTTTGTTGTTTTTTTAAAGATTTTATCTATCTGTTTGTTTATTTATTTATTTATTTATTTATCTATTTATGAGAGAAGAGAGATTGTGCATGGGGAGTGCTGGGGTGGAGAGGGTTTTTTTTGTTGTTTTTTTTAAGATTTTATCTATCTATCTATCCATCTATCTGTTTATTTATTTATTTCTGAGAGAAGAGAGATTGTGCATGGGGAGTGCTGGGGTGGAGAGGGTGTTTTTTTGTTGTTTTTTTTTTAAGATTTTATTTATCTATCTGTTTGTTTTATTTATTTATTTATTTATTTATTTACTTACTTACGAGAGAAGAGAGATTGTGCGCGCGGAGTGCTGGGTGGAGCGGGGCAGGGGCAGAGCAGGATGCAGCCTCGAGGCCGGTCTGGGAGCCCAAGGCCCGGCTCCATCCCAGGAGCCTGAGGTCTCGACCTGCGCCAAAGGCCGACCTTTAAGTGACTGAGCCACTCAGGCCGCTGGAACCAGATCTTTTTTTTTAAAAAAAGGGATTGATTAAAGGCCTGATGTTAAAAAAAAAAAAAAAAGAAAGAAAAAAGGAAAGAAAAGGAAAAAGAAAAGAAAGCCTCGGCGGGCTGAGATCTGACTGCTCGTCCCGCGCCGCACGACTCCCGGCGCCTCCCGCAGTCCGGGGCGGAGCCGGGTGAGCCGCGGTCATCCCCGCCGCGTCCACGGCCTGGCCCCTGCCCCGGCCTCCCCACGGCGTCGCGCGGGCGCCCTGTCGTGTCCCCCAGCAGGACCGCGCAGGCCTCGCGCACGGGCTGCGGCCGCCGCGGCGTCCCTGAGCGCATCAGCACGGGCCCGCGGCGGTCCACACCCGCGAGGCCGCGGCGACTCGGGGCCTCGGGCCGCCGCCGCCGCCGCCGCCGCCGCCGCCGCAGCGCCCGGGAAGCGTGTTCAAATCGCGTCGCTTTCCCGGGCTCCAGCCCGGGGCTCGTGGGGGGGCCCTGCCGGCTGGCCTGTGCGCTGGCGGCTCGCCGACTTCTGGCAGCGGGGAGACCGCGGAGGCCGCGGACGGACCAGGTTCGATCCCGGTGGGCGCAGCCGGGACAGCGGCCCGCAGCGACGCAGCCGCCGCCGCCGCCTCCGCCTCCGCGGGGAGAGCTACTTCCTGGTTGTTTTGCCCTTAACCATCATGGCCGCCGGCTGCCTTCGGCCGGTCCCACTGCGGCTGCTCAGAAGGCCTAGGTAGGGCAAGCGGGGCTGCAGCCCGTCCCCCGCCACGCCTCGCCGCGCCGCGCCGCCGGGTGAAGCCTAAGTCGTGCAGCCAGTTAGGGGTGCAGGGGTGCAGGGGGTGCAGGGGTGCAGGCCCAAACAGACTAGGACCCGGCGCCGTGCCGCTGTGTGCCCAGCCTCGTCTCCGGGCACCGCGGCTGCTGCAGCCCGGGTGTTCCCCCTTGTCCCCGCCACTCCCCAGTCCCTGGCCCAACATGATACTGACCAAAGCCCAGTACGACGAGATAGCCCAGTGCCTAGTGTCCGTGCCGCCCACCAGGCAGAGCCTGAGGAAGCTGAAGCAGATGTTCCCCAGGTAAGTGGCCGCCTCTCCGCTCGCACGGCCCCTGCCCCCGCCGGGCACCCGGCCAGGGCTTCGCAGCCACGTGTCACACGCGGGCCGGCGGGCGAGCCCGGGCTTAGGTCAGACGCATCAGGGGTGTGCACGGGGTCACCCGTCTTCCCGGGCAGACCCCGGTGGGCGCATCCCTGGCAGCCCCCCGCGGCCTTGAAGTTGAATTCAAGTCTGCAAAGGTCCATGCAGAACTTCAAGTCTGCAAAGGTCCATGCAGAACTTGGTGTGCTCTATGTGACAGCTGCACGTAGTAGGCACTTTGCAAACGCCTGCTTAATTGGCAGGAGAGGAATGACTGAAGGATGCGCGGCAGGGCCCTTCCAAAGTGGAGATGCAAGCCTAGGTCCAGGGATGCCGAGGGATGCCCCGGTGGCCCAGTGCATGAGCATCTGCCTTCGGCTCAGGTGGTGATGCAGGGGTCGTGGCCCCCACGGGGAGCCTGCTTCGCCCTCTGCCTGTGTCGCGGCCTCTTTCTGCGCCCCTCAGGAATCAGTAAATAAGTGGAGTCTTTGAAAAATAAAATTCTAGATTCAGAAGGAGGAAATGGAGGACCCTCTTCCATTGGCCCCTGGAAACAAGGGACCACACAGGTCCTCCAGCTGTGCAGCCTTGACTCTCTGGAGCAATTGTGATCCCAAGGGGTGATCTCAGTCCAGTCAGAGACTGGTGCCCTAGGGATCCCACTTTTGGGTCAACACTGGTCATTTTATCAACCGTACGTATACACATTACAGGTGTATTTCATGCTTCCCACTCTTGCACAGATAATCACCAAAGAAGTGTTTTCTTGAAGAAAGAGAGATGATCGGATCACTGGTATGAATAAAGTGCAAATTGAAGTGTAAATTAAAGTTCCTTTATGACCTCAGTTTTTTGAAGGAGTCAGTTTTCCTCATCTGTTAAATGAAGGGACCTGTTTTTAACATTACCCGGATACAATTAAAGACAATATTTTCCCTTTGATTGTTTTTAAGATTTTTTTTTTTATCAGACTTGTGAACAAGGAGCAAAATTGACAAATTGGAGTTTAATTTTCTTTCATTCACTCTTGCCAGCTCTGCTAGTGAGCAATGAAGGGGGCGGGGGGGAGAGTTGGTTAGCTGAGGGATTAGGTCGATTTTTCTGGGCAGTTCGAAGATGGAGCATACATTTCTTCTGCTCTTGTCTGGTCTCATATTACTACTGTGTCTTTGATTTTCTTTCTTTTTCTCTCCTCTTCTCCCCCATCTCTTTATCTTTTTTTTTTCCCCCTTTGTCTTCTCCATTAGAGATAACATCCCCATACGCATATGGAGGACTTAGGAAGTACACTGATGAAGGGTGACCTTCGTTTGGGGCACCATGCTCTCTTGCCTATTCTCTTACACCTTTTTCTTTTTTCTTTCTTTCTTTCTTTCTTTCTTTCTTTCTTTCTTTCTTTCTTTCTTTCTTCTTTCTTTTTCTTTCTTTCCCTATTCATGATATGACCAAATATTTTTCAATGTTCCCAAATACCATTCAGGGAATAACTAACTCTTCTTTCACTGGAAACTTGATTTAAAGAGTCTATGCTACTACTCTGCAAAAGAATGAATTAAAGGGTCATTTAGCACCATGAGTGGAAATTCTATTAACAATGTGATTTTTGATTTTTGGAGTTGACTTCACAGTTTTCATTATGGTACTGTTTTACAATGGGTGGTTGTTGCAAAGGCCTTGAACAACCTTAAGATTTGATAGTTCATTTTACTAGAGTCACTCAGATAAGGACCTCATATATAATTGCTGCTGGTTCAAATAAGTGACTTGTCAAAATCCCAGAGATGTTTAATGGTAAAACAATGTAGAATACAGGCTTCTTGACTTTCACTTCAGAGTTTTACACTAGGCTGCTTTGATTAATCTTCATATTAATAATAACAGTGACAATTGTTTTTTGGTGGTATTCACATACACTGAATTCCAAAGAAAATTGAAGTACTGAAATGTTTTTGTTTTTAAGATTTTATTTATTTGATATAATGAGAGAGAGAGAGAGCATGCATGGGCATGAGCCCGGTGGGGGATGGGGCACAGAGAGAGGGAGAGGGAGAGAGAGAGAATCACAAGTAGACTCCATGCCTGATGTGAACCCTGAAGCAGGGCTTGATCTCCTGACCTCGAGATCATGACCAGAGCCAAAATCAAGAGGAGGACACTTACCAGACTGAGCTGCACAGGCACCCCAGTACTGAAATGCTTTTTTAAAAGTTGCTAAAAATTTTATTTTCCTGATTTTAAAAGTTATGCATGCTCAGTAAAGAAAAATTGTTCATAATTGCATGGCCCAGAAAATTTATTTTAACATTTTATATATTTCCTTGTAGTCTTTTTTTTTTTTTAGTGTAGTAGTGTCCCTACTAATCTAGTTTGTAGGTGTTCCTGTTCTTACTTAACATATTGTGAGCACTTCTCATACAATTCTTCACGATTTGTTTCAAATAAATAATAATATCACATTCTATATGTATCATCCACTTATTGGACACAAAGTTTTTTTTTTTTTCCCTAATTTTCTGATACAGTTGTTATGTAATGCCAAGTTTTTTGCTTATTTTCTTACTTTACATTCACAAATGTATCAGTGACTGTATCAGTAGTTTTCAAACGTTTTGGTCTCCAGATCTTTTTATACTCTAAATAAGCCTCGAAGTCCCCCAAAGAACTTTTGTTTATGTAGATTACATTTGTTGATATTTACCAAAATATAAATTGAAATTGGGAAATTAAAAAAAAAATCTTATTTATTTAAAAATGACGATACTAAACCCTTTATGTGTTAACATATTTTTATGATTGATAACCATCATTTCTGAAAAAGTAGTGAGAAAATGGCATTGTTTTACACTTTTGCAGATCACTTTAGTGGCTGTCTTAAATAGAAGCAAGACATCTGCATCTGCATTCAACTTGTTGTAATATGTTGTTTTGATTATGGAATATGAAGAAACCCTAGCCTCAGACAGATGTAGTTGGAAAAGAGAAGAATGATTTAATAGGCTTTTTAGATAATTGTGGATATTTTTGTTACACATAAAACCTAACAAATGGTATTTTCTCAAAGGTTAATTGCAATGTAGAACGTGAAACCATATCATGGAGCTTTTCACTCGGTTATATTACGATCTGCTGGCCTGTCTTGAACTTTGAGTGAATCTTTCACCCATGCATTTTGATTTTTGGATGATTTTTTAATCATCCATGCATTGTTTGTAAAATGTTGGTAGTGAGTTATGTAGATCTTCCAAATGTCGCCTTTCATTATATAGCATTAAAAAATCACATTCATTAATATCCCCACTGATCTCATCAGAAAAGTATGTAAGATTTGAAGCTGTCAAGCTTATGGTGATGGGAGCAGAAGTTTTCCAGTATTTGAATTTTCTCTTGAAAGCTCAGATTTTATCATTGCAGCAGATATTATCAGTTGTTTTCTTTGAAGTGACAGGCTCACATTGTTTATTTTTGGGAAAATGTCTTCCAGATACCCAAATCTAAATAATTATACTTTGTTCATTGCTCATTCAAGTAAAAATGGTATCCCATGGAAAAAGTTGCTAGTTCAGCTCACCAGCAATCATGTAAGTGTTCTCCCTTGAATCAGCCATCATTCTTAGATATGCAGTAAAAGTGCTTTGTATTTGCTTCTTATTTGGTCATATAGAATGTTAAAAGGACACATATTCAAGGGTTGAGATTTAATAAAATTAGTAAGTGAATCTTAAGATACTCTTATGTGAAACTAACTTTTTTTTTTTTCTAAAGTAAACTGTGTACCAAACACGGGACTTGAACTCACTACCCTGAGATCAAGAGTTGTGTATGTGTGTGTTTTTTTAAATATTTTATTTATTTATTCATGACAGACAGAGAGGCAGAGACACAGGCAGAGGGAGAGGGAGAGGGAGAGGGAGAGAAGCAGGCTCTCTTCATGCAGGGAGCCCAACGTGGGACGCAGTCCCGGGTCTCCAGCATCACACCCTGGGCTGAAGGCGGCGCCATACTGCTGGGCCACCCGGGCTGCCCAAGAGTTGCATGTTCAACCAACTAAGCCAACCAGGAGTCCCAAATTGGCTCTCTCTCTTTTTTTTTGTCCTGCAAGTGTGTGACAGTATACTTTATAGTGACTCCTAGAATAGTTTGCTTGGCCTAATTTCTGTTTAGGAGCTGTCAGTTTTAGCCACTATTGTTTTTGCACTATCCATGCAAATTTTACACAGGGGAAAAGGCAAATCATGTCTTACTATTTCCATAAAAATAATTTTGACTTTGTGGACTCCTGGGACTCCAGGAGTCCATTGGAGCCCAATGAACACAGTTTGACAATCATGAGCTGTTTCAAATCAAAGAATATATATATATGTTTTGACGGATTTTGGTATATATTGACAAATTACTATCAAAAATGTAACTGTCAAAATACTGAGGTGCCTGAGTGAGTCAGTTAAGCTTTTGACTCTTTGGATTTCATCTCAGGTCCTGATCTTGGGGTTGTGAGATGGAGCCCCTCTCCCTTCCTTGGGCTGCTAGCTAGGCCTGGAACCTGCCTAAGATTCTTTCCCTCTCCCTCTGCCTGTTCCCTTCCTCTCTCCCTCTCAAAAAACAAAAAAAACAAAAACAAAAACAAAAAAACCCCACTAATTCATGGGAGTATCTGTCTCTGAAACTTTAAAGAGTGTCATTATTTAATGTTTAATATGATCGATCAAGGGATGCCTGGGTGGCTCAGCAGTTCAGTGTCTGCCTTGGCTTAGGGCATGATCCTGGGGTCCTGGGATTGAGTCCCATATCAGGCCCCCTGCATGGAGCCTGCTTCCCCCTCTGTCTGTGTCTCTGCCTCTCTCTCTCTCTCATGAATAAATAAATAAATCTTTAAAAAAATATGATCAATCAAGAGTGACATTTTGTAACATGCATTTTTTTATTATAATGCATTGTGTATTTCTCCAGTTGTTTATTGTCCATTTAATTTTCTTTTTCTTGAGTTACCTGCCTGGTGTCCTTTGCCTCTAATTTTATACTGGAATGTTAAAAGGTAAACAGTATATATATTTTTGTTTATTGATTTGTCATTGTTTAGTGATCTGCATATGTTAAGGTTGTTGATCCTTTACATATCGTGTCTGTTGCAGGTTGTTTGCTTTTAAATATTGTTATATTTTTTGTTTTATTTTACTTATTTTTTTTAAAAGATTTTATTTATTTAATTGAGAGAGAGCACAAGGTAGGGAGGTGGGTGGAAAGGCAGAGGGAGAAGCAGGCTCCCACTGAGTGGAGAGCATAATGTGGGGTTCGATCCCAGGACCCTGAGATCAAGACCTGAGCCACCCAGGTGCCCCTTGTTCTATTTTTTATATGCTTTAACTTTATTCTTTTTATGCTGAGGAAGCCCTCTCCTAACATATTGAAACTATATCTTCACTTAAATTTTCTTTGAGATTCTTTATGGCTTTCTTATTAATTATTTAATCTGTCTAGCTGAAATGCATTTTAGTATATACTCAAAGGTAAAGATTTAGCTTCATCTCTACCTCCAACCCCGACTGTGGGTTTTGCTAGCTTCACCTCTCCATAACTTCTTTGTTTTCACTGAAATTACAAGTTCGTGTCTTTATAAGTCACTATGTGGAGCCGGGGCAGTCACCTTAACGTCTCTGGTTTTATAATCGTCCAATTTAAAATGAAGGGATAGGGCTTTATGATGTCTAATATTGTACAACTCCAAAGTTCACCCTCAGTCTGTTCTTTTCTGTTCTGTAGTTTTACAGGTAATGGAACCTTTGGGCCCCAAAATATAGGGCATACTGTAAGAACTTGCTGAGGATACATTCATTGATTTGCATCTCTCAGCTTATTTCCTGGACCTCTGTATTCAGGTAGAAGCCCCCAGCCCAATCAGGTTATATTTTACATCTTTTTCCTGCCTAAACAGTGTGTGTGTGTGTGTGTGTGTGTGTGTGTATATATGTATATATATGTATGTAATTGTAATTATTATTGTCATATATATACATATATGACCTTCTTTGATAATTCCCATATGCCCTTCATACAGATTCCCCTAGTGTTAACATCTTATATAACTTTAGTACAATTGTCAAAATCAGGAAATTAATTTTAATGTAGTTTGGTTAATTAATCTGCAGACATGTTTTGAACTTTGCTAGTTTTTTCATGAACATCCCTTTTCTATTCCAGGATCACACATTAGATTTAGTTGTCATGGCTTCTTGGGCTTCTCTAGTTGGCGGCTGTGCCTTACCATTATTTTTTGTCTTTTATGATCTTGACAGTTCTGAAGAGTACTGGTCAATTATTTTGTAGGGTGTTCCTATGTTTGTACTTGATGTTTTCTCCTGATTAGATTGAGGGCACAGATTTTTTTGGCAAAAATATCCCAGAAGTGCTAATGTACCCTTTCAGTACATCATATCGGGGTACATGACTCTTCATATGTCTTATTGCTGGTAAGGTTTACCTTATTCATTTGGTTAAGGTGTAACGTCTGCCAAGTTTCTCCATTATAAAATTACTACTATTCCCTTTCCAATAATTACTTTGTGGGGATATCCTTTGAGTCTATGCAAATATCCTTTTTTTCTCATATCACACTTTTCTATTGATATTAGCATCCATCAGTGGCTCTTTCTTGAAATAGTTATTACCTGTATTTGCCTAATGGTGATTTTCTATTTCTCTCACTGGAATGCTCTTTCAACTAATATCATCTGCTACCACCATTTCATGTGAAACAGTCCATCGCACAGTCAGCTCATGATTTTCACTGGTACTTGCAGAGTTCATTCACCTCTCATAGCATTTGGTCTGTAATCATTCACTGTGTGCTATGTCTGTGGCACTATTTGAGTATTTTTTAGAAAACAGGACATTCCAGTAATTAATTTTGAATAACTTCTAGCCTGCGGAAAGAGTTTAAGACACATTAGAATCACAGAATGTTAGAAACCAAAGGATTTGTGGAACACTTAGTACCTGAATGTTTAGTCAAGTGGGTTTCATTGAGGAGATATGACTCGGTTGGAAATTCTTTTGCTGGTAAACAGCCTTTTGGCACAAATTTAATTTTTCCCTGAGTTCCCTTGTCAAGCATTAGTTATTTGGTTGCTATTGGTGCCTATACCAATAAGTCATGTGTCAAATTCTTGATACCATATATCTCTAAGTAAATAAGAGTCTTTACCTTACTGCTTTATCTTTTCCCTTAGGGATCCTGGCTTGGGTGTTTCTAAGAATGTGTTCCCCATTCTTAAGTATGATTTTTTGTCTTGGCCCACCATATCTATTGTTTTCCCACTCTTGGATCACAGTTTAGGTAACCATTCACTCATGTGAGGCTGTTTGTAGAGAAATCTCACTAGAGGTAATTAAGGATTTGTTTGGATGGGCTCTCTATATTTAAACCAGTAGAGTTGGTTTATTTTCTTGAGATACCCACCTACTTTTATCTGAGAACTGGAGTTAGGGCTGGCTCTCTTGTGGATTTGCCAGGGTAGGACTTAGTGCTACTTGATGGTGGACCTAGGGTCTGGTCTGGTTAGGAGTGGAGTAACTAAAGGACTTGTTTGGGACAAGCACAATTTTATTTAAGTTTTCTATTTGTGTAGAGTGGTTTAGTTTAATTTGGTGCTGTTGTTTGACTGCAGTTACCTTTTTTGAATAAAGTTCACCTCCAGTGATGCATTTTAAGCTGTCCCCTTTTCCTGTGGGGAGTCTTGTATTCCATTGTTTTTTGCTTCCTGTAACAATTTGTTCTTGGAGAATGACTTGGCTTTGCCTCTTCTTATGTGAGTCACAGTTGCCTTAAAGAAGGGACAGAGCTCCACTGCTACCAAGTAGAAGTGGGATTCAAACCCAGGCAGAGTCTGGCTCCAGTTTCTTACTCTTACTACTTTTATTCCCTCTTCTCTGTTCAGTTCCTTAAGTCTGTGGTGAGGATTAAGTTAAATAAGCCATGTAAAACACTTAACATAGTGTAGATGTTCCGGTAAGTATGGTAAATGGATGATAAATATGATTATTGTTATTATTAGAATTTAGTAGACGGCCAACAGTAGAAGAAATGTCTGAGTAGTAACCTCCTGAAACATATAAAACAAAATTTTGCTTTGATACGGATCAGTTGATTATATATATGGCTCTGAACACATGGATTTAATCATTAGTTGAATATGGCCCAGATATCAGAAACTTCTCTTAAGTCTTTGATAGTAATACATAATGTCATTTATAAAGAAGAAAACAAAACAAACTTTTGAACCCAGATGCATTGATTTTTAAGAATTACAGTAGCACATTGTAGTCTGTAATTAATACTGATTTACTTAAATTGGAAGATTACTCCTATTTGCTTTGTTCTCTCAGATGAATTGATATTTGGTTCTCAGTTTGTGGTCAATTTTCTATTCTTTTGATAATGCCATGTTGCACCTGCGTTCTAGAATAATGAGTGAGAATAGTTAGAAGAAAAAGTCAGCCTTTTATTGAGCTGGAAATTCTTTTGGTGGTTTTGCCAAGGAAATATGACTAATTTACATGGCCTTCGAAAATATTACTCATACTTAGGAAATATATCTAGGAGTATTTCTATTTTGATCTTTAGTGCAAATTGGAAAAGAAATTGGTCTAAAAAGTGGCCTAAGGAAACAATATGATTATTTCCTGTATTTCCCTTAGTCATCTTTTAAAATATGATTTTTAATTCAATAAGATTTCAGATTTTAATTTTTTTGTTGCATTGTAGCTTAGCTCTTAAGACTCTTCTGGAAGGTTATGGTATAGGTTAAGGTTAAGTATAGAGGACCTTGTGCTTTTATCAGATGCCTTAATGAAAAAATGTTCCACATCACTTGTCATCAGGGAAATAAATACAAATCAAAACTATAATGAGATACCACTTTACACCAGTGAGAATGTCTAAAATTAACAAGACGGGAAACAACAAATGTTGGAGAGGATGTGGAGAAAGGGGAAGGCAAACTGGTGCAGTGGAAAACAATGTGGAGGTTCCTCAAGAAGTTAAAAAGAGAGCTACCCTATGACCCCGCAATTGTACTACTGGGTATTTACCCCAAAGATACAGATGCAGTGAAACGCCGGGACACCTGCACCCCAATGTTTATAGCAGCAATGTCCACAGTAGCCAAACTGTGGAAGGAACCTCGGTGTCCATCGACAGATGAATGGATAAAGAAGATGTGGTCTGTATATACAATGGAATATTGCTCAGTAATCAGAAAGGATGAATACCCACCATTTGCTTCAACACTGATGGAACTGGAGGGTATTCTGAGTGGAGTAAGTCAATCGGAGAAGGACAGTCATCACATGGTTTCACTCATATGTAGAATATAAGAAATAGTGAAAGGGGAAAGGAGGGGAACTGAGTGGGAAAAATTAGAGAAGGAGACAAACCATGAGAGATTCCTACCTCTGGGAAACAGGGTTGTGGAAGGGGAGGTGAGTGGGGGGATGGGGTAACTAGGTGACAGGCACTAAGGAAGGCACGTGATGAGCACTGGGTGTTATACTATATGTTGGCAAATTGAATTTAAATAAAACATTTTAAAAAAGATTTCTGTGCTTTTTTGGATTTGCGTGGTTGCAAAAGTGAGATGAGCCTGGATTTCTCTGAAGGAGTATTTGGAGAAAATCTCACATAATATCATCTTAAGAAGAATCCACATGCTGACTCTATTTCTTATTAGTTTGAGGGGAGAAATTTCCATGGTATTAGATTATGGACTTCATCTTAAAGTCTATATTCAGGCATCAAACTTTAGTGTAAGTAATAACTCCTATCAGAATGTTTACTGACACAATAAAGAGGGATTATATATCTCCCTAGGAGAAAAATGTTCAATAGATGTTTAGGGTAATAATATCATATTATTTGACTTGCAGCAAATGTTGACTGAATTTACCAGTATGTTTTTATTATACATTTTGTGCAGTTTTGCCATATTGGTTGAATTTTCCTTAAAACAGTCAATAGACAAGTACTTTTCCAGAGTAAGTAGGAAAAGTGACCTAAACATGGAAATGTCACATACCAGTGTGAAGATCAGATGGGAGGTGGGTAGGGAATAAATTTTCCTTTATATCATGAGCTGGCACACAGTGAATACAGTAAAGGTGTTGGGGTACAGCTTCTAATTGATTGACGAGTTTCCATTTCTCAGGGGACGGAGCAGAGGGCTGACTCTAGGCTGGTTTGCTCCATGAGCTTTGAGTCCAGCATGAAGCTGTCTGTGCCTTATGTATTAAGACAGTACGTGGCTGGTCAGAAGGCCAACCTTTTCCTGGCCACTTTGGGAAACTAATACCTGCCTCTACTTTCCTTTTTCTTTTCATCCTTACCTTTCAGGAGGCATCTTGATATAATGTATTTAAGAGTTAATAGTCGTTCGTCATAACTCAGAGCTTCCTTCTTGGAAGGAAGCTTGTCACAACAGTGACAGGGTTGATAATGTCACCTTTTTCAAGCACTTTCTCTTTACTGAGGGCTGATCTTTTCTGTTCTTTCTGGTTTGGGGACAGTGCATAAAGTTTTTCTGTTTGTTTGTCTTTTAACCTAGTTTGGTATTCTGGTTGTGACCAGATAAACACCTGAAGTATCATTGAGATAATGGAGAGCTCTGCAATTTTTCTATCCGAAGTAAAATGTTAAAATAGCTTAAGACTTATTTCCTTTATGTGTTTTAAGTATTGAGATTCAGCTGCTAAAATGTTTGAAAACTTTGAAACACAGAGAAAGGACTTCAAGACCATGGGAATAAATATTCTGGATGTGAGAAAGCAGTACAAGCAGAGGAAAAAGCAAGTGGATTCATGTTGTTTGATACTGTTATTCAGGCAAATAAATAAGTACTGGGTCTTTCCCTAACCAGGTGCTGGCCTCTGCTAATTAGAGTGATTCTGTATAAAGTTTGGGCTTTTTCTGAAGTTGTCCTGGGAGCGGTAGTCCTATACAAGACTAAGATTTAGCATCCATGGGACATTATCACCCTTCCTTTCCTTCAGACATAACTCATATTTCTC
The DNA here is from genome assembly GCF_048418805.1 of Vulpes vulpes. Taxonomy (NCBI): domain Eukaryota; kingdom Metazoa; phylum Chordata; class Mammalia; order Carnivora; family Canidae; genus Vulpes; species Vulpes vulpes. The sequence continues at coordinate 43,927,057 of NC_132794.1, forward strand.
ATATATTTATTTTTATTATTGTTGAGACTTGTCCATTGCTCCAGGCTCAAGAAAGGATGAGATATAAACTCTAATCTTGTATTTATCCTGTTTTAGGAAATAGGAGGCATAGCACACCCTTGATATTTACAAGAGTTATCACTTAATGACTGTTGGCATCCCCAAATAGGCAGCCAGCACTAGAGAGGATGGCAAAGGGCTAAAAGCTTTGTGATGCGGGTGTTTGGTTAAGCTTACTTAGTAGCTCATTGACTTGCTCTTCCCCAAATCAGGCTAGTGGTATGAAAGATTCACATTTATATTCAGCAGTCTCATAAATTATGTTTGTCATGAATATTTGTGATCACTCTTGGATTGTCAGAGCTGGGTATATTTAATCTAGGAGTGTTATGGGCACCCAACACCAGTGCCAGGATGAATAGAAACGCAGAGTGAAATCTCTTTGTGGTTTGTCGCTCATGCCTGTGCCACACCTTAGCCTCCTGAGATTCTCTAATTTATAAGATGATATTTAAGACTAGTAGGGGAATAAAGCTCTTTGTAGGGGTAACCTTCTTGGTTGATGGGATGTGGGAGAGTAAAGGTGTCATTTATTTATTTATTTATTTATTTTTTTTTTTAAATTTATTTTTTTTATTATTATTATTTTTTTTAATTTTTATTTATTTATGATAGTCACAGAGAGAGAGAGAGAGAGAGAGAGAGGCAGAGACACAGGCAGAGGGAGAAGCAGGCTCCATGCACTGGGAGCCTGATGTGGGATTCGATCCCGGGTCTCCAGGATCGCGCCCTGGGCCAAAGGCAGGCGCCAAACCGCTGCGCCACCCAGGGATCCCTAAAGGTGTCATTTAAATGCGTCTTTCTACAATCACGTGAAATTAGACTGGCGATTTATTTTTCCTATTTTTTTTTTTTAAATTTCTGTCTGTAACTCTTCCAAGCTAATACCATCTTTTGCTCAAGGTATATTACACTGCTGTTTGTTTTTGCTGATAATATTGGTAGGGACAGCTAATAAAACTTGAAATTAACTTGCACTTCAAGCCCCATTTAGCTAAGATAGTAAATGGACTGGGGATGTGAGAGACTCTTCGTTGTATAGCATTAAAAACCCCCACAGATTCCTACAGTCTAGATGTAACAAATAGCTCACAAACATCATTTCTTAACCGGTGAAGTCAACATTATCCAGATTTTTATTTCCTGAGGCCAACTCGAATACATATATAAAAATAAAATAATATTTAACTTCCAATTTATAACATCTGAATTTTTATTTGCACTATGGTGGATATATTTGAGACTCTTCCCGTGCAAATCACAAAAGTTTCTCCAGAGAAACCTGCATACCTCACCTATTTTTTTTTTTAGATTCAGTGACTTATAGAGAGTTGGAATGAGATAGTAATTAGAAATCATCTAGTCAAATCAGTTAATGTAGATGCAGGAACCGAGGGAGGAGTGCCACCCACTGATTTGAACAAAGTTACACATCTGGAGATAAAACTCTGCTTTTGTGCTCTTTAAATAGAGATCTCAGATTCCTGTCTTTTGAGGGGCCAGGCAGGTACCAACAAGGAGTGAATGAATGAAGCTGGCCTGGTAGGGATGGTGGCAAAGGGAAAGGACAGTTTTGTGCACTGACATGGCAGGTACAACCTTACGCCAGCCACCTGTTGTTGCGCAGGGGTGTGGGCCCAGTGCTGCCAGGTCTTTTAGTCTCTAGAAAGCAGCTGTATCACTTTTTAGAAAAAATACTCTTGAGTTTTAAATGTCATCAATTTGTTGGAATTTTTAAAAACACTGGGCCGATGGCTTCCTGGCCAAACAGAATAAGTCTCTGGGCTGAATTTGGCCTGCAGCCAGTGGGTGCTGGAGCTGGAGCTTTCTGGCTTGTGAGAGCTTATTACAAGTATCTTCTCCTGACTCTACAAACACATCAGGAGCTCAAAATCAGCCACAGTGGGAGTGTTAACGCCACAGAAATTGCCTAACATGCAACAAACCTGGGCTCTCCCCGCTGCCACCAAAGGCATTTCTTAAGCCCCCACACCACTGCATACCATCACCGATTTGAGACTTTTGCATTGTACATTATGGCCTTATAGCAGTTCTTTTCCAGAATTCTTTTAACCCAATTTATTCTGATTTTTTTTTTATAGCTTTTTTTCCTAAAAGGCTCATATACTTTTCCCCCACTATAGTTAGTACAGGAACTAGAATGCCAGTTGTGAGCCTTAGCAGTACCTGGTGTATTATTGGTATTATGATACATATCATAATGGACATTTGATTGAACTGACCTGAAGAAAATGCTGCTTGTTTAAAGAAGAAAAAAAGCCATGCATGTATGTCTCATTTAAGGAAAATGGATCCTTTTCAAAATAGATTAATTAGTTAACTTTAGGGATATTACAGTGATTTTTTTCTCTCTCTCTAGGAATTTGGAAATGTTCCAGTGGTATACCTGAGGGTTTTTATCATGTCAGAAATTATTTTTTTGAGAAACTTCAAGCTTAGCCATTATATCTTCAGTTGACAGTTACTCCAGTATAAAAAGAAAATAAAGCATATCTATAATTATAATGAAAAACAAATGGGAAGATACCCAGTTGATTATAATTTGATTTTGTACAATTTTATAAAGACTCAATTATCACATGTTCACATGTGTTTCTTTTCTACATTTAAAGTGTCAGTAATAAAGTAATTGACAGTGTACAGCTAAAACAAATGGATAATAAAATTAACAACATTAGGCAAGAATATGTGCATTTTAGAATGACAAGAGAAATTCTTTGTGGGAATAGGCCCACATGAGTGGGCTGGCCCAGTGGTATTGAGTTTGGCAGAGTTGTCATAGCCTGTGCTTGACCTTGGGTGGTTTATTAGCTCTCTCTGCTTATGGTTAATTATTTTATAAATCAATAGGAGGCAAAACCCATTATTGGGAACTCCAGGAGGCGGTTCAGTTTTTTTGTTGTAAAGGCAGTTTTATAAATTGGCTTAAAGAACTTGGTTCTAGAAATAGACATATGAATTCTGCCTTCATGACTCACTTGCTGGGTGAACTTGGGTAACTTCTTCATGTTTTGGTGCTTTATAAAATGGGATTGTTATGAACTTGAAATGGGGTGGTACTTATAAAATGAGTAGCATAGTTCCTAATACTGTGCTGCATAAATTTTTGCTATTTTTGTTATTGTTACCATTATTGATTTAAGGATGCTCATTGCAATTGTATTTGTGCTTATGATAATTAGACTCAGGACATCAGAACTGAAAAAATTTTGCCTAAAACCAGCCTTTTTATTTTCTAGGTTTCCAAAGTGTTTTTCATTTATTCCCAAGATAATAGGAAACCTACTTTTGGTCAATTCCAGTAAAGTCCTTAGATGATACTGGCAACAAAGAAGGGATATTTTTCGGGATGACAGATGAGGATATGTAGGTTTAGATTGACTCTTCTTCCCCCTAGAGTAAGTGGGAATGTTGAAAACCTGAGAATTTTTAAGTATTTTCTTGTCTAATTACTCCTCAAATATAAATTCCCGTATTCTGGACTCTTTTTACATTCCCGCCTTACCTTGCTAGCAAGGTGACACCCCAGATCATCACATGAGTGTGAACACTGATGTTAGTGTTTAATATAGGCATTAATACATTTGAAGAATGAGTGCTTTTTTAAACAGTCTTAAAATCTATTCATTCTACTGATTATGAAAAGACTTTGTGATAAACCCAAAGAAGTTACATAAACTTTTTAAAGAAAACAGATTTACTGCCCCTTAAGTTTTGGTTATTATTAATTACAATGTATTCTAGAATGCTGCCTGCAGAGAATTTGCTTAATTTATCTTATTTGTGCACTTCTGCTGATCATATTGTTGCAATAATAATGAGTTGGGCAAGATAGTAATTCATCCTCTTCCTTTTCTATCCTGTTTATTATAGAACGTATTTTCTAGGTTCTAGGTCAGGAGAGGCTTTTAGGTTTAGACCTACTTCATACTTCAACTTAAGCTACTTAGACCAGATTGAAATAGAGTAAGTATTAACACCGGTTAGAAATCATTGTGTTTTTAAAAAACAATAATATAATAATACTTAAAAAATTGAATGGTACTGCCTGTAGCCAAAGGTAATGGAAAAGTCATAATTGTACTATGGATTGTATATTGAGGACAATGCCTTGTAACTCTTCTGAAGTATGAAAATAAGCCTTGGTTAGTTTTATTTCATTTGTTAAGGGTCTATAAGGAGTCTAGATTTGGTACATTGTCATGATAAATATTTTATTCATGTTATAGCTTTTTGGACAGTTGTATTCTGCACCGTATTACAATGGCACAATAAATTGCTGAATACACTGTCTGCTGAATATGACTTTACCATGAAAAATTTGATGCATGGAGAAGGAAAGGTTGGAATATATCAACCTTTTCTGACAAGGGACTTTGAATTTTGACCTAATACAGGTGACCTTTGTGCACAATAAAAGTGAGCTTAATCTCGAGGTCAAGGTTGGGGTGAATGGCATAGTTTATGCTGATTGTGGGTACTTCTAAGCCTACATAGCTATTGGCAAACGGGAGTCTGGCACTTTTTTTTTTTTTCTTAATTTTTAGTATTTTCAGGAGATTATTTGTAGCAAGTTGTTTAGCTTTTTAACAGTACCACATTTCCTCAAAGCTCAGCTATCTGTTTAGTTGTGATAAGTTCGTCTGTTTATTTATAAAGTTTACTGTTTCTGAGTGAAAGGTATAAGCGTGCTATTATTTTCTGTTCCATAGATAAGCCATAGCTAAAAATAAAAATGTTCTTATGGCTTAAAGAAAAGACTACTGACATATATAACCTTGGAAATGAAAATATATCTTCCTATAGATAAGAAATTTCTTTGACAAGTTGAACTCTTGTTATCTTAACTTTGGAACTGTCAGAAGAATTTTTAGGTAGTTTATACCTTTATCTAGATTATAATTAAGAGAACTCTTATGAATTATTGTCTTAAAAGGTTCAGATGATTTAGAGACTGGTTATTCCCTTGAAAGTTGCTTTGAAATGCATCCACTAATGCATTTGCGTTAGAGTATTACATGATATAAAATATTTTTAAGGTTTTTCTTGTTGTACATAAAAGGAAAATTATTTTAAAACATAAATTTCACTATAAATATCTCAATTGTTTTGTCATAGGTAAATTACACCTTAGCAAACATCAGGAACAAACCTGTCAGTGCTATATTGTCTGAATACTTAGTGAATATTCTGCCCAAATAATTGTTACAAGCAACAAACAGGCGGGAGAGAGTGTCAGAGACTCTAATGGAAAGAACTTCTACTTTTTTAATCGAGCCTGCAAAATATATTCCCTGGGACTGATCAGCTCTGAAGCACTGAGGTTTGATGATTGGAATGGCAGGAAACCATGCTTTCAGGACATAATGAATTGACGAGGCCATCCATCATTTGTTAGCATACGCTGAAACATGGGCTATGTGTGCAGAGGCCTGTGATTTAGTAAATACTTGGGAGATGAATAGAGCTTACACACAAGGGAAGATATTGCTGTCCTTCAGCAGCCTGAGACCCAGGCGCCTGCTGAGAAGGCCATCTGACGGCACATCATCAGTAACCGGCCTGTCACAGTCAGCGGTGCCCACCGACCATTGCCAGTATATTAAATGCATTTTTAATATCTGCTTCAGTAGATTTAATGAAGAAAATTTAGTTTCCATACTCCAAGCACTGCCTCTTCAAGTGTTCTAAAGCATGTACTCTTGCCTACATAAGAAAGGGGGAAGACCATGCCGGCAGTTGGGAGAGTTGATTGAAAAGGACACTCAGACAAAATAATGTGCAAATAAAAAACACTTTTAGTGGGGTTGGCATCCTGTTGATGTAAAAAAAAAAAAAAAAAAAAAAAAAGAAGCTCGTGGGTTTGTGGTTTTTTTGTTTTGTTTTGTTTTGTTTTGTTTTAATGTGGCTTTTGAGTAGTTCCTTAAGCCCTAATTCCCTTCTCTCACAAGCCCCTTCCCTAGGAGCGCTGAGCCTGCTGGTAAGATATGTCAGGCTTCTGATCAGAAACGAAATATTAGAAGGAGAATATTACTGTTTGGCATAATTTGGATAGACTCAATTTTAAACTAGTTTGTGTTTTCAGATACTGTTTGATTGTTAGGATTTTTGCATGAAGATATAAAGTAGGATTTTTCTTACCTAGTTGCTTCCACATTTTTTAATGTTAAACTTCACTCATTAATCAAGTTTAATATATTTTTGTCTGGTGCCATGCAGAACAGCTCAAAATGAATGAAAAAAAAAAGTAGTTGCTAACTTGATTCAAAAGTGCTCTTCTTAGACTATAATGTTTCTTTAAAAATTGTAATTTTAAAATGTTCTGTTTTTATATTCCGGCAAAGTATGTAGATTCATTCTTTTTAATGAGTTTCAGTGTTGACATTATTTACTACAAAACAGCAAGACAACCAATTAGATATTATTGCAAGCATGCACTTTAAGGGTTCCCCTCTTGTTTAAAAAAAAATACAGAATATGCTCTCATGTTCACAGAAGAAGAAGCTACGGAATGGGACCTATAAATCTGATTCCTGCATGTGTCAAAACAGTAATGTATTAAATGCATATTATTATAAAAATTTAAGACATGTCTTAAACACACTTACATTTTTATAACACGTGGCAATATTAAATAATACATTTCCTTGTTAGCATCTGTTTGCCGTCATTGTTGGCAAGACCTATGATTTATTGCTTAAATTAATGACCAAGACCATTTTGGACCTGATATATGCCCCTAAGCTTATTACATCACTAAATAAAATAAAATGTATGCACTTGTGACAGAGTTATTTTTATAATTGTTTATCCCTTTAAGTGCCCTATTCAGTGATTCACTGAAAGGTTCATAATGGTTGGCTTGTAACCAGAAAATAATCTCAGAAAGGTAAAATATATTTCTTGTCTAGAAATAAGATGCCAGAGGGATGGTGATGATAGGGGTCCCAGCAAGAATTTGCAACACTCAAACCGGTTGTTCTTTTCTTCAATGAGCTCGATTAACTTTTGTTGAATTTTTTTGATGCATGTCCCCTCCCCCATTCTAAAGGCTGTTAATGCTACAGCTCGTCTTCAGATCAACCCTTCAATATTGGTGAAGTGGTTTTGCTCTGATATAAAGCTGCAAGGGTTAAATTGTTCTTTACCAATGAGTTTTCAGGTGCCTTTATCACCATGCATTAAACTGGGCAAGATTATTTTTCCTATTATTCGTTCTCTTCTTTTGGGAGATTGGAGCTTTACTGTTTTCATATTGAACTCTATTTGACTTCATAGTCTTTATCTTTCCTTTCTGAGGGTGCAGTATGATAGACCCTTCAGTATTTTTACAGTAACCTGTTATTCATCTAAAGTCACTCTGCTACCCGGCTTGTAATACAATATAATATGGCTTCATGTTTTTTTTATTCCACATGAAGTATCTCATTGACTGTCAGCTCGCCTGTCACAGGATGGTAAGGTAAAGATTTTGGGAAGCACAAGCCTTGCTTCTGGACTGCAGTGTCTACACCTTGAAACAGATAGAGGCTCTGTAGGCACCTGAGAGTAATCCTTGTGGGAAGATTATTATTTTGTAGATATCTTGGGATGATTCTCATTCATAAAGGAAACAAACCTTAGTTCCTGAGAAAGATCTTTTTCTTGTCTTCATCTCATTTTAACTACATTTTAAACCAGTTTATTGGAAATTGAAACAGGTTTTGTTTTTTGTTTTTGTCTTTTCCTTAGTATTCTTTCCCAAGGCATTTGACCTGGTAAGATTTTTCATGGTCCTCTCAAAAATGTTCAGGCCAAGAAACATTTGTGTTTTTCTTGAAGAGCTCTAGTGGCCTTTACTACTTCAGACTCTCATCTTCCATCTCTGATGTTTATATCTTCTTTTTCATCTCATCTTCCTTGTCTGGGAGGCCTGTCTCCAGATGAAACATTTTAAAGGAAAATTAATGAATAACCGATTAATGAATTGGTCTTCAGTGGCAGTGTCTAATTCCCTCTCTCTCTTCTGCTCCCTCCCCTACTTTTTTCTTTTTTTTTTTGGTCCTTTGAATATATGAATATTGATTTAGAGCCACCAAGATTTTTTTTTTGCTTTGACCACTGTAGTTACTTTTACCTGTTCATTTGGATTGTATACATTCCTATATTTTGCTTTCTATTTGATTTATTGTGAATTCCTCGAGGTTAGGAGCCATGTGTTTTGTTGTCGTTTTATCTTCCAACTCTTTCCTTGAGAACTTACCATGTTATTGTGGCCCTTTGTGCAGTCAGTGAATTCCTACTAACTTTCTAATACGGGCCCGATGCTTATTTCTATGATGTCTCTCTTTTTTTAAAGGTTTATTTATTTACTTAAGAGAGCGAGAGAGAGCACTAGTGGGAGGGGCAGAAGGAGAGGCAGAGAGAATCTCAAGCAGACTCTCTGAGCACAGAGCCTTGATTCAGGGCTCAATCCCATGACCCTGAGATTGTGACCTGAGCCAAACCCAAGAGTTGGACTTTTAACCAATTGTGCCACCCAGGCGCCCCTCTATGATCTCTTTTGAGGAGGAGATAACTTAAAAGTGTGTTTCTTCACTTTGGCCAGTACTATTTTTGTCTAGTTCCCTACAAAGGACTTGCTATTCTTTCCTAAGATTGTTTCTTAAGCTCCCACTCTCTGGGTCAGGATGTTTAAGTCCTATTTAAAAATATTAAAATATTCAGTAGGCAGCTAAGTGCTTAGCCTAGTGTACCACTTAACACTAAATGAAAGTAAAATATAACACAGACATGGAGCCATTTGTTATATTTTAGTAGATGAAGCAATAGCAGTGTAAACCTTAACCTTGTAATTTTGTGAGTTCCACTTTATCATGTAGCTGTAAGGGTAATCAAAATAAATCACGGGAGATGAATAAATATTTTCTAGTGCTTTCTCTGTGCTTTCAGAAGTGATGTTTGATCCATGAAATTGTAGTAAGTGTATTAAATAAAACAATATGATGCGCACTGTGTCAGATCTGATAAATTATTCGGTATAGGACATTTATACAACATATGTTGAGCTGCTACGTGAACAGCTTAATGACTATAAATTATGTTAATCTGTCTTGCCATTTTTACATTTTGTTAAAAATCGCACAATTTGTATTGTAGATATTTATATATATGTTTGTGGGGGTGGGCAGGGATAAGAAGAAGGCATAAGAAAGGCACAGGTCATCTCTGCGATGTTCTGACAGTGATCCGGGGCTCCTCAGCTGTGCAGTGTACATAACACAGATGTTGGGGAGTCATCTGTCAGCCATGCCTCTCCTATGGAGTTAAAGTTCTAGAGGGAAAAGAATTTGACACAGTGCTGTCACTGTTACATTTTCACAATAGAAGAGCATGCAAATATTGAACCTCCTGCTTAGCAGTAGTGCCCTGTCTAATGTCTGTGCTGGTTAGAATAAAAAATCATGGGTGCATCTTGGGCTCAGAGATCTGACAAAGGTCATGCTATGTTGGGCATTTGAATTGGAAATTGTCTGGACTTAGATTTTATAAAACTCCCACTGTTGTGTGTGGGGAGAATTTCAGCAGGGTTTTGTCCCTAGAGAGGCCTCTTAGGCCCTTTTCTGTCCTATGAATGAATTTAGATGTGAGGGTTACTCCTGCCTTAAAACTGTTAAGTTCATTTTGCATACATCCCTAGAGAGAAAAACTGGCAGATGCTTTTGTCTTGGAAGTGTTTAAAAGAAAACTGCAGAGCAGGGACAAGAGAGAAAAGGGGCCCTGTGTGGAGTCCCAGAACATTTTGGAAATGGCCAATATGCAGTTTTCATCAGTATGAAGGCGGGGTGCAATATGGTGCCTGTGGCTCACAAGGGAATATGAATGTTGATTAAGCATATTCCCAGGCTTTGAAATTCTGAAAGCAGTGTCAGAATAATGGATGTTGAGCAAATGTCAAGCATTTGTTAATTTCTCTGTTATTTGGAGTTTATCTACCATGATCAATCAAATAAACTAGTGCTTCTCTCTTGTGGCATGTGTCATTGATATGGTGATTAGGTGGCTAGAGAGACCTTCTGCTTTTTTTCCAGGTAACAGATTATAGAGGGGGTAGACCGAGCTTTTCAGTTGAAGATTTGTGTATGACTTGGTTTAGTAGAAATTTGGATATTAACTGAGTAGTTTGATGGTGAGGATATAAAAATCTGCAGCAACATGCAAAAGATACTAACTGTGATGCCATTTATACCGAAAGAGCTGGTAGTGGCGTTATGGTTTCCATCTAAATAGAGTTTCTGTAGTTTATACAACTTTGGTGTAAAACTGGGTGAAAGAAATTTACTCCTGAAAGAATTCTGACCTATTAACATTTGTAGATAGAGTTTTGGATCTGTTTTTATTTTTGTCTCCCCCTCTCCCCCGCTTCAATTAATTCTAACAACAGCTATTGATTTTTTATCCTTGAGAGAGACGGTCAGTAGATTTGCTTCATGTGGTTCAAAGTAATTCCTTTCTATTATTTTTATGAAGCAATGCTACAGCATTTTGACGTCCTAGATATAAATGATCAAAAGGTCCTTTCCAGCAATTATTTGACTGCAAATTATGGTGAAGTGCTAACCTTCCATGGAGTTAGGAGTAGTTTCCCTTTTAGAGTATGAATGGCCTTCCCAACCTGGGATTTCATTAGGCGTTGACACTAGGTACCATATTGAAATGTTCTACCCCCAGGAAAGTGTAACTTGGACTGCAAGGGGGTCTTTGTGTGAAACTACCATGGCTGGAAACAAGGCCGATTTGTAATTAGAAATTTGGGTTTGTTTGTTTGTTTCTGTTCTCCATTTTCTTCTCATAATCTTAGCCATATAGCTCTCATGGTTCATTCAGATGGAGATTTGTACTATCCTTACAAACCCAGATCGTATGAAATAGATGGCTATGTGATTTTTGGCAGGATCCTTCTACAAAATTAGAATCCCTGAAGTCATCTGCCCCCTATTTTTAAGCCTTAGTGAACTTTCCCTTCAGGGAATTTACAACTGGGCAGCTCCAGGGTATTCACCCCATGAACTGCCTATATTGTTTCTGGAGGGCTCTCTTTTCACTTACTCAGCCTGCCATAATGTTGTATTATGGCAGTTTCCAAAGTAGAAAATCTTCAACTTCCTCTTCACGTTAAGATGCTTTATCTTAACAGCCTCCACTGGACCATTGGTTTTGGCCTTCCCTGGGACTAGAAGCCCCTACACTCTGAGTAAAATCTTTATGTCCTGCCTGGTACATGGTGCCAATGAGCTCAACCACTGCAGAGCCTCCAGCATCACAAAAATAGATAACACTGCAAACTGACTTTTCCAGACTTCACTCTGAAAACTCATCATTACCATGTCCTGGACACATCATCACTGAATCATTTGCTTACATCACACAACAAAAAAAAAAAACTAAGCCTGTTACTGATACACAGCTCTCAAGTTTATTTTTCACTTGTGGTAATGAAGCTATTGTTCTTAGTTTAGATTAGAAGAAAAATATGGAAAATCTTGTTATACTGTTGAAACTTACTGTGTAATAATAAGAGAAAAAGGAGTGTGAAATCAGAGTGTGGATTTCTTTCTTAACCATATGTGCTCATGAGTGCTTCTGAATTCTCCTGTGGAAGGTGCTGGTAGCCTCGAGAGGTAGTGTTCCCCAGCACCTGCCAAGCTGTTAGCCACTTGGTCTCCTGGCTTCCACTTAGCTCTTCTAATGTCCATGTATCACTGAACTTTTCCTCTTCCCTCTCATGTATTACAACTACCAAGTAATGACTTGTTAAAAGAAAAAAAAAAAAACATGCTAGGATGAATATTGGCTCCTACTGGCCACACATTCTAATGATAACCAAAGTGCTTTTGGGGTTCCACATTAGCAGGTGTTTTTAGAGCATGTGGCACAATCTTTTAAGTAAGTATCTTCAGTAGTGACAAAACTTTGGAAATGGATCTGGTATTTGGAGTTAGGCAAACATCAGTAGGTTTGATAAATAAAGGGGCAGGTGCTACAAGGTGACAACAAGGTCTGGAAACTTAAGTATTTTGCCATGTGTTGCAATTCAGTAATGAATAAACTTTTTATTATATGTCTGTGTTTCTAGACTTGGCCACCCTGTATTTTGGTTAAGATACTGTGACTATGAAGTTGACCTGCTTGTGTGACTTGTAAAGTGGTTCTAAGGTGATCCCTAAAGATAAGTTCTATTTTGAGCAAAGGCAGCATCATTGATGATGAATGTGCAAGCCTCACTCCGGGATGATAATTTTGGTCAAAAATAATTTGAATGAATTAGTTCTTGTCTGCTGACTGAAAAAGGCCATTTTGTTACTTTATTCGCATACTGAGCAAGCACGTAAGCTCCCTTTCCTTAGACTTTTAGCCATTATTTTATACCTTTTTTTTTTTCTGGGCTCTTCAAATGTAGATTAACTACTGCATTTGTACTGGGAGGTTTTCTCCCAATACGTTCCATTACCCACTTCCCCGGTGGTTGTTCATTAAGTGATAAAATTCCTAAAAGGCAGAGACTTTTTAGAGGAGGTGGAAAAGTGGAGGGTTAGATAACTGTAAACTAGCCAGTCTTGAATAACAGAGAAGTAGCTCAATATGGGATCTTCAGTTAAAAACAAAAAAAGATTTTTTTTCTTTTCTCTGTCTTGTCTTTTTTTCCTTAGAAAAAAAATCCAAAATTTCATCCTACAGTTTAAGACACATTTTCATAAAACTGCCCTTTCTCAGGTAGTAGCGGTAGAGGGGATGATGTTGCTTAGGCGTCTGGTTGAGTTCAAGTTTGAAGTATGGTGAAGATTTTTCTTTATTTTTATTTTCTCTTTGTGTTTGGTGTGTTTTTATTCGTCCGAGGACTGCATTTAATTCAGGTTAAGAGTATGAGGTCCTTCTCTCCTGTTACCTCATTGAAATTCACAAATAGGGAGGTGAAATTCTTCATTCTAGTTACACCTGCTGTAGAGTTGGAGAAATCACTTTTATAAAAGGCTCAAAACTAGGGAGACCTGAGCCCTGAAAAGAGAATTACCGTTTGTTTATATTGCACAGTTTCATGGTGAGAGGAAACGTATCAAACATCATTTTAAAAACTGCATTTGTGAGACATTAGTAAATCCTTTACTTGGTTTGGTGAGGATTGATCGAACATTTTTTTGGTCATATTTAAGTCATAGACATAGGACTTTAAAGTAGCTAAGTATTATTAAAGATTACTTGATGCTTAGTAATTTATCTGGTTTTAAAGCTGTTTCATTCAGCAAAATATTAGGAAGTGATTTCCTATAGCAAACATTGTCAAAGCCTTGAGGCTTTTTGGGGTTCAAACAACAAGTTAGTGGGGGTGATCTAAACTTAGGCAGCCTGCCTTGTGCTGCAGTGATCAGTTCCATCCTAAGGAGAGGGTAGTTACACAGCGCTCTGTGCACTTGACACATGCAAATGCTAAATACAGTAGCAGCATGAGGTCTCTGTCATTAACAGTAATTTATGTAATGAAAGCCACCTGGCTGTTTTTTATAATTAATTGCTTGTAAATAATAAATTTAAATATAATTTATAGTTTTCTAAATTTGATTACTATATAGACCCAACAACAAAACTAAAACAATTGGCAATTCCATAATTGAGTACAATGGCTTTTAAAAGGAGATATATATATATATATAAAAGTATATATATACTCACACACACACATATACAAATATAAAAGTATATTTATATATCTATATATATCTCCCCTCAGGAAACATTTTCACTAAGAAATATATTTATTTAAATATATCAAGTGAAATGTCAGGTGAAAATATTTTTTGGAGGAGAATGGTAAGACTGTAACCAAGTCCTGTTAGCTTTTTTAATTTGTGTGTTGTAATGCTAATTTTGAAATAGTCTCACTGATTTCTTTTTTATATCGTTATTTCAGTCAGCCTTTTGAAAGTATTTATACACATAATTCAAGACACAGGTGAAAGAGTACCTACTTAACAGTAATGTAGTAAAACTGTTTTGAAAAAAAAGTTTTTTCCCTATTTTGTAAACTTTCGATTATGTTTTAAAAGAAATTATATATGGGAGGAAAGTACTTAAGTATATAAGATGATATGTTATATGCTGTGGTGATAATAAGCAGCTTTGCTTAATAGATTTACTAAGTACAATATCCTTGATTTAAGAAGGCTTTGTATTTGTTTACATGGCCTCATATATTGGCTACCAAAGTATCATTTTTTCCTGATTTATTGGAAAGTACCAGTGATTTATGTGGCTTAAAAAGAAAGAGGGATTTAGAGCCTTGGCCTCTATACTCTCTTTCATTAAAAGAGAAAAGAAAGAAAGAAGGAAGGAAGGAAGGAAGGAAGGAAGGAAGGAAGGAAGGAAGGAAGGAAGGAGTTTATGGTTTTATGTTTAATACTTCCCTTAGCAACTGTTTATTTAACAGTTATATCAGATTTTCTCAGAACTGTATGAATGTGTTTTTTTAATGTCTCTTTTCTAAAAGTGTTTCCACTAAAAGCTGTATCCTTTAAATATCTATATTGTTATTTTGTAGTATAGCAGTGAAATTATTATCAATGACAATTTATGAAACGTGTAGACACTTCTGTAAGGGATTAATTAAAGGATTAATAGATTAAAGGAGAATTTGCAGCTTTGAGCTACAAACTTTATAAAATGGATTATCCTCCATATGTGACCAGCAGCATTTTTCCCTCACCATGATTTAGTGAAGTTGAGATAAATCAATATGCTCTATCAGTTAGTTGAACTTACAAAAATGTTTTTAGGGTTCTTTTTGTTCTTTGTAGAAATTCAACTAGATCATGAACAAGTTCTGTTAAATAGCCAATTGCATGTTGCCTGCTTATGAGATTGAGATTGAGAGGGTCAAGTCACTGTGGGGCATGCATGAGCTGGGATTGCCTACAAGGAATAAAAATCCTGGCTTTTGCGTGTGGTCAGGGTGTGACCACCATTCATCACCTCAACAACAGACATCAGACTCACTCATTGCTTGGTTTCCAAGGTCTAATAATCCCCCAAGAATTTAGAATGTTGTTGACTTGTCCCCATTTACATCACTGAAGAAAGAAGCTTTGCAACAGGTGCAGCTGTATACTAATTGTAGGGTGTGCTTAATCTGTCCAGAAGGGAGAGGGACTCCAAATTTGGTATCTTAAAGAGTGTAGTGACCTTTTAAAGTCCCAGGATGAGAATTGCCAACAATTGCAACAGGCTAATTATACCCACAAGGAGTTGTGAAGTGCTTTTAAGTTTTCCTGTACACCTAGAAGTTCAGTGAATGGCTTGAAGTCATTAACATATGACAGATGCACTCCCTTTTCAAGGGCTCCTATGATAAGTTTTGATTGTAGAAGTGGGAATTTGACCCTAGCTTATCACTTACTTCATTAGCTTGCTTTAGGACAAGGACTTTTTTTTTACATGAGTGTTATCTTACCCATGTTCCAGAATTCCATCCGCCTCCTTCTCTCTGCTGATAGGAAGTCACAGCGATAACCTTGATGTTGTTTTTTCCAAAGCATATTGTATATCATGCACTGTTACATATATTTTATATATATATATAGAATATTAATATGTCTCACCTATCATATGTTTTACATAATATGATTGCATCTTATCTGAGCATGGGTATTACAGAGTTTTTGATTACATTATTTTAGAGATACTGGCTTTATGGGATTTCTGTTCTTTTTTTAAGGAAAATATACAGAAACACCTGTTGGCTTTATAAAGAATACAGAAAGTCCAACTTCTACATTTCCATGAAGTTGACTTTTTTGAGGTTGGTGAGAATAGGGAAAAGAAATTTGGGTTTTGTCCTGGGGGCCTCGGTACACATATGGAAGAAAGCATGGCATGCTTCCCAAAGAATGAACAAATGATAGAGGTACGCGCACCTCCCCCATGAGGAGACGTGGAAATGGGGCATGGAAGGGCCTTATGCAGTAAACCCTGTGACTGCAGCACTTAGATGAAATTGCTTTCTTTTTATCTGGTTGGAAAATCATCTAAAATAAGCCATACAGGATTAAGGTTAAAAAAAACTGAGTAAAACCAGTCTTGGGTAATCTAATTCCCTGTCATAGTTTCTCTGTATTTACCTGCTTAGGATGCCTGTTTCAATTCCTTAATAGACTATATACTTAAACTTTATTTTAAAATATTTTCTGTGAATTAAAATCTCTGTTTATAGAAGTCACTATTCACTTAGTCTCTAAGGGTTATTTGTAGATTTTATATTCCCAACAGGCATAATCATATTTAGCTGTGTTCCTGTCAATTACCTGCAAGTTCTTTTTGTATAATTAGGGGATGGTTAATTTACTCTAAGTAAGGTTGCCACCTGTCTAGGGATTAACCCAAACAGGTTGGAAGTCACAGAGAGACTTTGGAGTTTGGGTTTAAAGTAGTAGGAATTAATTTCTTAACTCTCTTCTGCCATTTTGGTGGCACATTTTGGATTACTCAGTGGTAATGGTGACAACAGGTGTTTTCCTGGTCACTAGATTGATAAAGTATGTTGTTAAAATCATAGGTGCCTGCAAGTCTGTGAACTGGAGGTGTAATGCTTGGTACTCATTGAAAATGCACTGGAAAGATCCACACATTTCCACTGTTTCTACTGTTACCTGGTCAGAATGTCCAATGAGTGGGAAGTGGCATCCCTAAATGAGGATAGTCTGAGGACAAGAATTACATTCACTGGAAATATTATCATCTTACTGGTGTTTCAGGGAAACAAAACATGAAGATGTAATCATGTAGTTCATAGAATTTGGGGACATAATTTTATAGTTTTAAAATAAGCTGTGGGAAAAATTTAATTTTTTTTAACGAACATGTTTTGCTTGCAAGGTTTCCATGCAATATGGAAAATCAAATGCCTTCCTTCATTTGACCTAATGTGTATGTGACTGCATTCCATTTAGGACCTGGACCCTCCTAGGAGACAGGGGTCTATGATCAAAACCAATTCTTTGAGATTGATCTAGATTTCTTTTCTCTTTTTTTCTTCCTTGCTTTCTAATTTGAAATTAAATCATTATATGTTGTATAAATATTAATTTTTAAATTTTTCTCATTGAGATATAATTCATATAACCATAATACCCTTTTAAAGTGTACAAACCAGTGCTTCAAAAACCACAACAGTTAGTATATTCACAAAATTGTACAGCCATCACCATTATCTTAATTACAGAACATTTCATCAACCCCAAAAGAAACTAAATAGGCATTAGCAGTCACTCCTCATTCCTATTCCTTCTCACACCAACACTGTGAAAAACACTAATCTGTAATCTCTATATAGATTTTTCTATCTGAACATTGTATTTAAGTAGTATCGCGTAATACGACTGGCTTCTTTAACTTAACATGATGTTTTTAAGGTTCATTCGTGTTGAATTCCCTTTTTACTGTTGAATAATCCATCATATCACTATACCACATTTTGTTTATCCATTCTTCATGAGTTAATGGATATTTGGTGGTTTCCACTTTTTGGCTGTTATGAATTAGATACCTAGGCACAGAGTATCTGAGTAATATGGCTTAACATTTTGAGACTCTATAAAAATATTTTCCAAGGGTCTGCATCCTTTTATATATTCCTATCAGCAATGCTGAGATTCCGATTTCTCAGCATCTTTGCCAACACATGTGTATTGTCTTTTTTATTATAGCCATGCTAATGAATATAAATTGGTATCTCATTGTGGTTTTGATTTCCATTTCCTCAATGAGTAATGATGTTGAGAATGTTTTCATATGTGTATTGGTTATTGTGTATCTTCTTTGAAGAAATGTCTGTTTACATTCCTTGCTCTTTTATGTTGTTTTTTTATTATTTTTATTATTATTGAGTTTAGGTGTACTTTACATATTCTGGATACACATCCCTTATCAGATACATGATTTGCAAATACTTTGTCCTTGTCTGTTGGTTCTCTTTTTATGTTTTTGATGGTGTCCTTGAGTTATTCTTTTAAAGGGGTCTTACTTCAAGAAGGAAGAAAATAGAAAGTCAATACAGAAGTATCTGTAACCTTCCTATAAGGAAAATATTAGGGATCCCTGGGTGGCGCAGCGGTTTGGCGCCTGCCTTTAGCCCAGGGCGCGATCCTGGAGACTCGGGATCGAATCCCACATCAGGCTCCTGGTGCATGGAGCCTGCTTCTCCCTCCGCCTGTGTCTCTGCCTCTCTCTCTCTCTCTGTGACTATCATAAATAAATAAAAAATTAAAAAAAAAAAAAAGAAAATATTATTACTTTGTCATGAAGTTCTTTTGTTTGATAAACATACTGTTTTGGTGAAGTTGTTTTCCTTCAGATAACATGCTAAATAGAAAAAAAAATGTGTCAATATCTTCAATATAACTTAAAAGCTCAGACATTTTAATATTTTTCTTTTAAAGTTATGCACATAAATATATCTGATCACATCATCTAAGTTGAGAATCTGATATGAACTATATTTA
Organism: Vulpes vulpes; assembly: GCF_048418805.1. Taxonomy (NCBI): domain Eukaryota; kingdom Metazoa; phylum Chordata; class Mammalia; order Carnivora; family Canidae; genus Vulpes; species Vulpes vulpes. The sequence continues at coordinate 43,945,665 of NC_132794.1, forward strand.
GTAAAATGCAAAAAATAAAAAGAATCTTGCAAATCAATGCAAGTATGAAATTTTAAATAATATGTAGTTAAAAAGAATCAGGGCCTTATCAATTTGAGATTTTAAAAACTTGAACTGAGTTCCATTGTTTTTACAATGTAATTAATCAGGTATGATTTATGAAATGTATTTTGTTTTTTACGTGAGCATTGGGAAGAGTGTATGGCTTTCTTGGTCCACAAGAGCTAGGCCTGCAGATCCAGACCTGACAGGAGGTCTGGCTTCCAAAACCAAGTTGGCAGCTGTCTTGAGGGCATGGCCCTGGGCAAGTCACTTACTCTCTTGGAATTCTAGTTTGTCCGCATGGATAGCAGGAACCCCTGCTTTTCACACAGGGATGCTGTGAAGATAAATGTGGGCTGTGTAAAAAGCTTTTAAGAGAAATGTAGTGCCAAGGTAATGTCCTGCCAATCTGGAGGCTGGTGTTTTTGTAAAGCTGTGAAAGGAAACTTTTGACAGTCTCTGGGAGAGAAATTAAATGAGAGTTTATCCCTTGTATACAGCTCTGTCTGTGACCACACTAGCTCTCTGACTCTTCAGAGCAGGGTGGGCACCCAAGAGCTACTCTGGCTGATGAGTATCTCAGGGGTCTGAAAGAGTGAACACATTGCTAAAGGCATTTATAAGCAACACTTAGTCAATAGTTCACACTGTAATATGGGAAATTTTTAGCCACTGAGAAGGTATTTGCATTAAAAACAAAACAGATGACAACTGTATCAAAGCACAGGGATAATTGCATGTTGAAATGATATTTGACTAAAACAAGGGGGCACGTAGAAAGCTTTGGAATTGCGATATTGTGGAGGAGCAGCTAATTGCTTGCTCCTCTTGTCACTTTGCTTTTTTTAAGTGACTTAAGCAAGGTAGACTCTTAAGTTGTGCCTTTATAAATCTTTTCATTTGTGTAATGTGAAAATTATAAATGTGTGATTACCAGGCTCTTTATCCAGCCTCAGTTGTATAGTATATTGTCTCCTTTGGACAGTTAATGAGATGCTGGCTTTGTGCAGTTTATCCTGGGAAATAAATGGATAACTTTCTTTGACGTCTCCTTTTGCCACACTTCCTTGATTTGGATTGGTGCGTATGTAATGGTATGTGAGCATGTCGGGGAGTGGGTATGTATTTATTTTTGCTTTGTGTATATGAATAATAGGAATAAATGAAGTCTGGTTTTCAGCTGATTCCATTTTGCATATGCTGAAGTACCTGCTCTCTTCAACGACCACCCCCTCAAGAAAATTATGTCTCTAGAATTGGTAACCTGTTTTTAAGAGAACTTATAAAATCTTTCTAAATGAAAAATCATTCCAGGAGTGTCTATTATTGGCAATTTTCTTCTGTCTGCTTTTAGAACTTATTGGCCAACCAGGTCAGACATTATTAAAGTTCAAGGGATCCAGTGGGAAAAGTAATGGTTTTGTGCTACTATGAATTTTAAATGTTGCCATTTTCATGTGTTACAACATCATCTGTTCTCACATGGCACTCAAAATGTATAGAAGTTTTAGGCCAAATTCAGGGTCAAGGTTTAGTAGAGTGATGATTCTGACTTCTGACTCATTCTCCTAGAATCATGTAACTCAAATTATCTGCATACCATTTTGTACCAGGATACTTTTTTCAAGTCATTTGAAAGAACTTACTGTAAGAAGTTGTTGTTTTTTTTTTTTTTTTTTTTTTGTCTCATCACTTCTTGGAAATTTATATAGATATGGTTGGAGACTCAGTACTCACTGTACTGATAAGTATTCATTATATTGAAATAATGGGGGGTGCTTCATTTCTGAGAATAGCTGTGTTTTATGCCTCTCAAAAGCAATGCCTTTTAAATATAAAACCCCTGGGGAGGCTGAGTCTTGCACAGAATACTTTTTTGAGTCCACTCTCTGGCACATGAGAGTGTGTCACCAAATAGGTGCTTGCTAGCTATTTGCTGAATTACTGAATAAATGAACTGACTGCCTAACAGAAGTAGCCTCTAAATTTGTAGTTATTTGATGTACAAAATTACTGGATTTAATGAAATGAAGAGAGATGGAGATTTACACAAAATCATCATGGTTCAGTTGAATGAATCCAGGAATACTTACTTCTCATAGAATGAAATGTCCATGTCTCATAAAATCAGTTGATTTAAATTTTCTCAGTATTCTTATTTTAGAAGAGAAGAGGGAAAAAGGTTTGCGTTTTGAAAATCAAATATTTAATTCCTGGGGCTCCTGGCTGGCTCAGTCAATAGAGCATGTGACTCTTGATCTCAGAGTCATGAGTTTAAGCCCTATGTTGGTCATGGAACCTACTTAAAAAATAGTAATAATAATAAAAAAACCCTGATATTTAAAAAAGCTTAATTTCCATAGTAAATATTATACTATTCTATGATAAGAGATTATGTCTTTTTTTTTTTACTATTTAAATTTTTTCCCAGTTTTATTGAGAAATAATTGGCTTTCACCACTATGTAAGTTTAAGGTGTACTTCATAACATATGTACAGTTTGATTTACATATGTTATGAAATTATTACTATAATAGTTTCAGCTAACATGCAACTTTTCATGTAGATATAATAAAAAGAAAAGAAAGAATAAAGAAATTCTTCTTGTGATGAGAACTCTTAGGATTTTCTCTCTTAATAATTTTAGAGGATTATGTCTTGAACTGAAAACAGAGAAGCCTTTGCCTTTTGTCAAATGAATAACGAGTCATTTAATTTGTAGCATTTCCAACCCTAAATTCTGTTGCTCACCAATGGTGTTTTAGAAATGAAATTCATTATAATAATAATTGGAGAGTACTCTCAAAGGAATATCATATACCAAGAGTTAAAAGAGGCTTGGATTTATTAAATTGTATTTAGGAGAATCAAGGCAGGGAGTTAATTTTTAGCCACCTACATTGATGATTATTATAGCAGCTTTGTTTATGACTGTTGAGTTCACTTGTAGAGTGCTGTGCTTGTGGCAGAAATTGTTGTTTTCCACCAATATCTGTTCTTCCCTTCTTTCATGTTGACAGGGTGCTCGATTTTATCCAGGCATACAACTTCCCAGAACAGAGGCTCCCTCACAGCCCGCGTGGCCATGGGACTGAGTTCTGGCTATTGTAAAGTTCCAGAACCTTCTTTACAAGATAGCCCAGCCCCATCTCTCTTCTTCAAGTTATTTCTCCATCTTGCTGTTGGGATGCCACTATATTAACTGTAGGAGTAAGGGTGCATCCTAGAGATGGTGTATTGAGCTGGAAGCTAGCCTGGATCCCAAGGATTTCCTAGAGCAGGATTCTATGCTGGAAGAGACATATTTCTGTCTTGTTTAATCTATAGTTCATTTGAGTTTTCTGTCTCTTGCAGCTGTACCTCACCCCATCTGATGTAAAGGCAGCGATGCTGTGTTTTACTAGATTGGAATCCTGGGGTATAAGGATCAGAGGTCAGATTACAGGTGGGTCAGACCAAGTTGCTCACCATATTCAAAGCTCTTTCAAAGTGCACACCTCGCTGATTGCAGATGAGGCAGGTGGCTTTTCATAAGGTTGACGCTTTATTATACCCAGCATCTCTACTTTCCTGGTTCTGGATTTGATCTCACTGAGTTAGGCTCAGACGTGGCTTTTACAGATTCCCTCCAATGACTCATTTGCATTATCTACCTGCCTGTTGTAAAGGTAGAAAGTTGGGTTAGGGTGGGTTAATTGATTACATAAGGAACAGGTCATAGTGCTCTTTTCAGGTATCCTTATGCATAGTCTGGCCTCGAACATTGTTTCCCTGAAGTCATTGATCCCACTATTGCCATCTCTTTAAAATGGTAATGATTATTATGTGCTTTGTGATATTGTAGTCCTTTTCTCATAGTGACAGCAAAGCCTAAATCAGATTCAGTGTTTCTTTTGTATTTGGTATAGCCAAAATTTCTAGTCCTTAAAAATTAATTAGTAACACTCACTCTCTTATTTTTCTTAAAAAGCTTGAAATTGCTTGCTTTGAAGCACCACAGTTTTTGGAAACAATAAGTATTCCCTTTTATACCAATGTTTTCTCTGTTATATGTTTACATGTTATCTTTCTTTTTTTTTTTTTCTTTAAGATTCTCTTTACGTATTAGAGAGAGAGAGAGAGAGAGAGAGAGCACGAGTGAGCATGAGCTGGGGTGGGGGTAGGGGGCAAGGGAAAGAGAGCAAGGGAGAAGCAAACTCCCTGCTGAGCAGGGAATCCAAGGCAGGGCTCTAGCCCAGGACCCAGGGATCATGACCTGAGCCAAAAGACAGACGCTTAACTGACTGAGCCACCCAAGCATCCCAATGTTGTCTTAATGAATATTTATTCTGTGTGCTATGAGCTGCAGTATCTTTGCATTTCCTTACAAATGGATATGTGTTTGGTGTAGAGGTAGGCAGATGTTAAAGAATCAGAAGAGGAGGGTTATTCTTTTAGATCAACCTCTGAAATGTTAGTATGTTCAAGATCTTGTGCTTAAATGTTGGTGATGTAAAGTTTAAAAGGTGAAAAGATAGAAAGATCCCTTGCCTTAAAGAATGCAGAATCTAATGGGGGGAAAACAGCAGACAAAGAAAGGAAGAATACTTTAAATTAAAATTCAACATGAGACTTATTTATCAGCTCAGTAAATGCACCAGTCTGAAGGGTTTCATGAGCCCTTAGACCAAAGCAATTCTATTGAGAGCTATTGAATAGCAGTGCTCGTGCCCCCAACAGCTAGTGAAAGAGCCATCCAGGTACATTTTTGAATGCTTAAAATTAAGATTTTTAATACAGGCTTTCTCAGCTGGGTCTGTTTGCTTGTTTGTTTTTTGGTTTGAAGCCACATGGTTTCCTCTGGTTTTCTTCCTGGAACATTGTGTAATTGTCCAAATTCTGGTACAATTCAGGTTTAATATAGTCATTTTGGAAACTTCCAGATTATCCTCCTTCATAGTTGTATTCTAAAAGCAATTCCAAAGGATAACATTTGCCTTTATGGTGTCTCAGCTAGCTGAATTTAACATTGGGCCAGTGAGACAATATAAAGAGAAACTATCAGGCAAGGAAGATGAGCGTACAGGAAAATGTGAGAAGCAGCATGCTATATAGACTAACTTCATCTCATTGTCTGGAATGACGATGATACCACTCCCTTTAGCCATCAGGATGAAAGCCACATCTTAGACATGGTGGAAAGGTGAACTGGGAGGAGCTGGTACTTGGTTACAGGATTGAATTTTGAGAGGCTCAATTCTTTAGGAACTAGATGCTTCTATGTTTATTTTGGTAATTTTTCTGAGCCTATGATTTCTAATATGCATAGAGTAATGTTAGTCTTGGCCAGCCAATACCTAGTATTGTTTAAGACTGTGTATCTGAAATTATAAAATATTATACTTGTTCTTTTAGTTCATGGGAAAAAATTTCATTTTTTTAAAATTAAATTGTCACCCCGCCCTCCACCCCACCCCCCATTTAAAGGGACAAACCCCTTAGTGTATTAGCTTTTCAGAAATGTAGGAAATGTGATATCTGACATAATATTTGGGAAAAGGTTTTGTTGGCTGACCTAACAAGTTCAAGTTTTTTTGTTTTTTTTTGGTGGTATTTTGTTTTGTTTTGTTTTTCTTCAAGGGCTTTTAATAGAATTGCTTTGGTCTAAGAATTCATGATAGACTAAATGAAATCCTTCAGTCTGCTGGATTTAGTGAGACCATAAATTACACTTATGGTAAATGTATCTTTCTTTTTCCCTTTTCATTTGACACAATTCATTGAAATGATGACTACCCATAAGTGGTTAGAATTTTATATGTGGGAAACTTGAGGAAAAAAACTTTTGAAAATAAGGTGTTTGTTACTTTCTTCATAGCATCACCTATGTTTGATTCTTTTCAATGTGCTTATGCTTAAAAATACATTTCAGTATATTACCTGATGTGTGTATCTTAGAACTGAAAGGGTTTTTATTCAGGTGGATTTTTCAGTATTTTTACTGTCACTTGTAGGGCAAAGCTGGGCATGATCCAGTTTTCCTTAGGGGAATGCAGTAGGCTTGTGGGATGGATGGGGACAAGTGGACATGCCTATAGATGTCTTCTCTCCCTTTACCTGGTTAAGAACAAGTTGGGAGCAAACAGAGCAGGTGTTGTGAAGTAGGGAGAGGCACCTATAGGAACCTCCATCATGGGGAGCAGGACCCAACAGCCAGGCTGGGCCAGGGATGAGACTTAAGTTCCTGTCAAGAGCAAATTCTCAAATAACCATAATACTAGAGAGGTTTGAAAAGTCAAGATTCCTATTACACACACACACACACACACACACACACACACACACACAAAACAAAAAATCTGGGAAGCTCAGCGGTCTGTGGGCTGAGTCTGAAGAAATGAGCCAAGATAATGGCAAATTGGACTTAACCTTATCAAGTGCTGGGATGCTTGGCTGAAGGTACTCAGATTCTTCCTCCTTGATGTTAGTTTGGGTCTGGAAGTTGTGGGTAGACCCCAGGATGAGGTCATGTAGCTCTAGAAGGAACCAGGTACAGCAAGCACTTCCCCAGGTGGGTGCTGTCTTGAGTTACCTTAGCATTTGTGTCAGAGAAGGCAGTCTTTCTGGTTTCCTCTGATCTGGGAAGGGAGTTCCTCTTTCCTTTGGAGGTCATTTTTGTGCCTGAAAGGAGAATTTAGGCTTCTTATATCAAAATCAGGCTTTTCTAAATATTGAGGCGCATAATTCTTTGGCACTGCTCAGGCACTGGGCACATTGAGATTTGAGAAGAATCTTATACAATATAAGTGGCAATTCTGTAGGATAAGGGATATTTGCTATAGTTTGATTGGATGGTATATTTTGGAACATACATGAAGCCCAGTCACATTTTTAGGATATTATATACATATCAAGAAAAAAGTATGTTTCCCCCTCTGAATTTTTATTTCTTATATAAATAAGATTAAAACCATAAGAAAATAAATCACCTGTAACTTTAAACTCGTACACATTTTTTACAATTATGTCTTCTTTTATAGACCTTAAACATATGCTTACTTAAAGCTTAATTATAAACATAGTGTTAATATAGCTTTACATGTAATTTTTTCATTTCAAATTATAGCTAAAGATATATTCATTTAAAGCCACTAGTTGCACAGTAACTTTACTGGGTGATGAATTCGTATCTGCTGAGTTGAACTTTATGGAGAAAAGGTGGAAGCTTGTGATGTAGGATCCTTTTTATTGTTGTTGAAACTAGGTTGTTTTGCAACTAAGAATTATATGATGTTAGTCCATTGGTTCTTGAAAGTAATTTTATTTCTTGGATGCCATATTAAGAACATAGGGTTTGAGGCCAAAGTAGCTATGTTCACATGCTGGTTTCATTGATTTGGTTAAGATACTTTACCCCTGCCCCTCAGTTTCTGAAATACTACTATTTCTGTTATTTTAGTGTTGATAATTAAATAATACAGAGCATGATACCTACGAAGCTCTTCACCCTCATTGTATCTTTGTCATCATCCATCATCACGTGATCACCAAGATAGTAGGTATTTGTTGAGCATCTGCACTTTATTAGACTGATGGAGTTCAACAGAAATGGAGAAAAGTTACAAAATAGGATATTATAGCAGAAGTTAGTGTATAAGAAGCGTAATTGTGTTGTGCATAGTCATAGTAACTGAACTCCATCATCTCTGTTCGTCTTCTAGTTTCTGTGAAGACACACAGAGAAGTAGGGAAGGCATTTACAGCCATTTAAAATTGGCTTTATTGGAGTGAATGACATTAAGTGCTGAGATTAACTGCCAGAAGGATTTGATCGTGAATTAAGAATAAAAGGTTTGTGGTTAAGAGTTAAAATTTTGTGTTTAATAAGAGAAGAGCTTAATGCATCTTAAGGCATTCCATTTGTTGTTTTAATATTCTCAGCATTTATTATTAAAGTGAAGTGGTTGTAGACTAATTATAGTCCATATCATCATGATGATGATGTTTTTAGAGAAGTCTGAAAATCTACATTTTTTTTTTCAAACTAATGCAGTAGGGAAAATACAGCATCTAAAGCTTCAGATAGTTTGCTTGAACTCATAAGATCACTAGTGAGGCTATGTAAAAGCACTAAGTTCTAAGGAAGTTACTTTTTTGCAAATTCCTGCATTTCTTTGTTAAATTCTTAAATGAAAAGCATCAGTTCGGTAACTAGAGGTTGAGAGTAGGGGATAAAAAACAAGGAAAGAGCATGAAATTGTGAATACCATTATATTAATATAACTGAAAATATGTTTAGGAAGAAAGTGGTAAAGATGATAGGGTGATTTTTATAAATCAAAACAATTATAAAGTGAATGTAGCCAATCATTTTTACTAATTTTATATAAGGTCTCTGTGACCTACTAAATTAAGAAGGATTGGGAGTGCAGAACACATACTCCTGTACAGAAAAAGAATTAAAAAATGTTTAAATGGTTTTAAACGATAGTCTAAACTTTTTTACTCTGTGGAAAGGTTACAGAAGCAATTATGTTTATTAAATACAGACTAGTAGCTTTATGGTCAAAGGATTAGATGAGCCTCAAGATGTTCATTCATTCATTTTATTTTTAAGATAAATGCTTGAGAAAGGAAAATGAATTTATTTGGTTTTGATAAGCAGCTCTTTTAAGAAAACTATTTGAGGGGATCCCTGGGTGGCTCAGCGGTTTGGCGCCTGCCTTTGGCCCAGGGCGCGATCCTGGAGTCCTGGGATCGGGTCCTGCGTCGGGCTCCCGGTGCATGGAGCCTGCTTCTCCCTCCTCCTCTGCTTCTCTCTCTCTCTCTCTGTCTATCATAAATAAATAAATAAATATTTTTTTTTTTAAAAAAAGAAAACTATTTGAAGTGGATCAGAATCCGTATTCTTTTTAGCAGTGTACATGACTGAGGAAAAGTTAGCATTAGTATTTGGTGTTGCTTTAGGTCTGAGGCTTTTGCAGAAGAAAAGCCAAAAGTGATATGGTGGTATAGAAAGGTAACCATTATTGGCTAGTGGTAACAGTGACCTCATCCCATTCATGGTAATAATATCATAGATTACTTACTGAATTGTGCTGAGGGTGGTTTTTCAGAGAAGTCATTTTTGTCACTGTAATACAAATTGATATTATTGGTTTTTTGGTATCTCATTTTGTATTTTGAACTCTTTTGACAAATTCCCTTGTGAAACCAAACTGATTTTAAGAATTACCTTTATTGGGATCCCTGGGTGGCGCAGCGGTTTGGCGCCTGCCTTTGGCCCAGGGCGCGATCCTGGAGACCCGGGATCGAATCCCACATCAGGCTCCTGGTGCATGGAGCCTGCTTCTCCCTCCGCCTGTGTCTCTGCCTCTCTCTCTCTGTGTGTGACTATCATAAATAAATAAAAATTAAAAAAAAAAAAAAGAATTACCTTTATTTCCCACAACATCAGCTACCATGATAAAAATCTTAAGAGCCAAACCAATCGTTCAATTTGAAGTTCCTAAAAAGAAGTGGGGCCCTTTTAGTTCTTCAGTGCCTGCTTGTCTCTTCCTGGGATAATTTAGTTCAAGCAAGAGATCTCCTAAAAATACAAAAACCCAAACCAAAAAAACAAAAAAACCCAAGAACAACCAATAAAACCCCTCTTTTGCCACTTGAATAATTGTTAGGTTGAATATTGTTATATATGCATATATTTTTACACGTAAAAATATATTTTGTTAAAAATCAACTTTTCAGGTTAAGATTCTGGTGGCTCTTTTATTAAACATCTGTCTTCAGTTTGTATAAAAAAAAAATAAGGTAATTTGGGGGAGACTGGGATTTCAACAGTAAAATAGTTGTGTTAGACCCGAGAGGTGATTATTTAACCTCTACTGGGGGACGTGGTACCTTATAATCACAGGTAAATGAAAGGAGTTAATTATTTTCCTTCATGTTCTCACCCTGTGGTCTGATTACTTTAAATGCTTAGAAGTCTTAATAAACAGTTTAATCACTCTAGTTACTGACCTAGAATAGACCTGTTATGTTAGGCCCACAAAGAAATGTCCAGTGTCAACATGATTACAAGTCATTATTATTAGGACTAAGGCACAGTTTTTTGATGAACTATACTTAAACGTTTTAGGGCTGTAAGCAGAGAGAAATTTTAAAGTTGTAGAATTGATAAAAATCCTAGAACTTTTAAGATGAAAATGCTTTCTAAAGTCATAAATCTATGTACAGATGGGGAAACTAAGACTTAGAAATATTAAGTGATTTTCACAACTAGACTTTAAGCATTTCCAGAATAAAAGCAATTGTTCCTATTGGTGCTCCCTTGACAGTACAGCTTTCGATGCTCTCCATTTTTTAGAAAATAATTGTGGAACACATGAAGATGTCTACCAGAAATGTCTAAGAGAAAACTAATATTCTGAAGGACTGAGAAATGGTCCTAAATCAGGGAAAATGACACATTACCTGGAGAAACAATCACTTTCCATATTGTAGGGTCGCATTTAAAATTTTGCATTTGTACTAGAAACAAAGAACTGTCATAGAGGGAAAAATTCATAATGTTGATTTCCCATTCATCATATCATTTGGTGGTGAGAAGTGTGAACTTTGTGGATTTGGGATCTCCTGGGCATATAACATGTGGTCTAGCATGTTTTACTTTTTTATTTGTATTTATGGTTTAGCCTATGCACATGGGGCATAGATACATTATGATTACTGAAATAACAAAAGTATGTGGTATTCCCATCTGTTAAAATGACTTCAACACACTATTACTCCATTAAGTGTCGCTTGTAGCACAACTTATTTTTTCCTTGATTTATCTGTAACTGATGAAAAATAACACTTTCTGTAACATTGAGTAAATCATTTCATCTCTATTACCTTTACTTTTATTGCTTCTAAAATGAGAGGGTTAGGTTAGAAATCCTATGATATCTCATCTCTTGAGATACTCCTTTCACTAAAATAACTTGATTTAATAGTGATAATATGTTCTGCAGGAGTATCCTGAGTCCACTTATTACTCTAAGGAGTAAAAGTTCTCCCAAATAGAATAAAGAAGAACAGTCTAGACTCTGGAAAGAATATGGTAATTTATAGTGATATGGTAAGATTAGGCTGTAAACTGTTTCGGGATTTGAAGGTGGGAAAGAGTGTGAGAGGCTAGAAAGAAGGGGCCTAAAGAGTGCTTTGCTGAAGAGTTTAAACTTCATTGTATAGATAGTTGACACCTCCTGGGATTTTCAGGCCCAATGGGTAATGTAATTAGATGTGTATTTTAGAAGTGTTGTTGGTAAATTGGAGGTTGGATTAAAGGTTGTAAAGCCCTGTAGCAAGGGAAGCAAATCAGGAAGCTATTTAGCAGTTGAGGGGAGTAGGGACAGATGTGAACAACTTTCAATGATAGAATCAACAAGACTTGGTGACTTGTTAGATGTTTCAGGGGTGAGGGAAAGGAAGGAATCTAGAGTGATCCAGAGATTTCTAGCTCAAGTGTTTGTGTTTATAGTAATAATTGATTTAAAGGAGGTTGGATCTGAAATTCCTTTCTGGGAAGGGAGTGGTGGTAAATTTAAGGTACTTGTAGCCAAATAAGTGAAAAGTCCCATAAGGTGCTCAAAACTTGGGACTGATTCTGAGTAGAGATGGAGGGTGGAAATAATATATTTGGGAGTTTTGGAAGTAGTTACTGGGAACACAGCAGGGTGTGGCTTTACTTGCATGAGCATGTGAGGTGCAAAGAGAAGAAGGTTGAAGTGATGTCCCTACAAAACTGCAGGGAGGAAGATATGCAGCCAGTGGAAGAGAGAAAGATAGATGGCTAGCAGGGTAGGAGTAAAAGTTATTAGAAATTAGTGCCCTGGAATTCATGGGAGGAAAGATTTTAAGAAAAGATGGATAGTAGGTGCAAAATGTTGCCATGAGGTCAGCTAGGACAAAAACATGTCTTTGGGATATGGTGGCCTTTGTTTCAGTTAAGGAATGAGGGCAGAAGTGATATTGCTGTGGGTTGGAGGCTGAATAGAATTTATAGAAACAAAGGGTTTCTGGATAAAGACCCTAGGTCATGAAGAGAATCAGTGATGGACAGTAGTTTGAAAGGTAGGCAGGTTTTGTCTTACGAAGATGGGAAATAATGCTGGCTTATTGAAGTAAATGAAGAAAGTGATGAAAGATATACTAGCTAATACTCTTCTGTAGAATTGGGAATAAGTTGAATTTTAACCAACAAGGGAAAGATTGTAAATATCTACATACAGGCTATTGTTATTCATCTATCATTATCTGTTTTCTCTCTCTCTGTCTCTCTACCTCTCTCTCACTCTCTACAATCATAATAAAATTACCACAAAGTTAATTTGAGCATTTATAATGTAGTTGAATCTGATTTATTAAATAAGGGAAAAATCAGAAGAAATCATTGTAGGAAGAATTGATAAACACCTCTTAGAAATGTATCTATTATTTATATGTTGCGTTGAACTTACTGGGATTGCTTTAGGGAAAAATGACCAGACATTTGGTTTAGCACAAGAAATTGAGTATTTGTCACCCAGGCTTCTTATTTGTCTGATTTATGTTATGACTCATTCTAAAAAGTTAATATCTAAATTTAATTAGAAAGGAAAGAAGTCTAGATACTTAAGACTCTAACTCAGAATATTTAGAATAGGGCAGACTTAGAACAGAAAAGTCTTAAAGATCAGTTTATACAACTCCTCTTCGAGTCTTCCTTCTTGAATCTTTCATTTCTTTTCTTTTTAAATTTTGTTAGCTATAATATCCAGTTTGCTAGAATCTCCTAAAATAAAATCAGTTCCCTTTTCTTTTCTCCCTAATATCTAATTTGTGCAAAAATTTCTTACAGCTGTTTATACCACCACTATGATTGCTCACTTTTATGTATTTTTGTTATTGCCATCATAATTTCTTCTTTCAGAAATGCATTTTTTTTAATTTCTGAAAATAGGGACATTTAGGGGACTAACGTTTTAATCATTAGACTCTAGTTTAATTACCCTTGCATGAGATATAGTCAAGTCCTGAACAGAACCTTTGACTACTTTATAGGGCTAGAAGACAAGATTTAAAGATCACAGGCCACCAAAGGTAGGTGTTCATGTAAATGTCCCAGGCTTTGAGATAGGACCCTAAAGGGCCATAGCTTAGGAGTAAATGTGAACTGAAAGTAAAACAGCTTTACATGTCAGCTTGAGGTTCATTCACTTCATTGGTCCCCAGAATTGATACCTGAAATTGAAGTAAGCTGATTCTAGACTTTTATTGCTCCTAAAATCAAATCAGAATTATCTCTGGAGAAAGATAACATCATTTTCGTCTTCAAATTATTTATAAAGCAGTTTTTCAAGTAGAATGACATCTGGTGAGAGATACTCAGTCACATAAGTAGACATTAAAACATGAATGAGAGCTAGTAGAAACTGTAGAAATAGACTTAAAGAGTCTCTACTTATTGGAATACTAACAGAATTTTAATAAATGTACTTCATTCAAGAAGTTAAAAAAGAAAATTGTAGCATGTTATAGGGAACTTAATTGGAAAATAATCAAATAGAAAATCTACAAGTGGAAAATATAAAAACTGAATTTGGATGGATTCAGCAGTAAATTAGACCTCATTGAAGAGAGAATTAGTAAACTGGAAGATACAACAGAAGAAAATACCTAGAATATAAAAGAATAGCAAAGAATAACAAAAAGGTTGAACATATGAAGAGAGTAAGAGATGGAGGAAGTAGTAAGGGGGACTCAGTACACTTATTTGATGTTTCAGGAGGAGAGAGAGCGCTAAAGCAGCGTTTAAAGAAATAATGATAAAGAGTATTCCCAAAATGATGAGTGATATCCAGCCACATATTTAAGAAGTCCAACAGATTCTAAGCAGGAGTTTACTAAATACTATAGTTAAACATCCTAAAAACAAAGGGTAAAAAAAAAAAATCCTGAAACCATGTAGAGAAATAAGACAATATTAGCATTAAAAGAACCAAAATTTGACATTACCTACACATTGGTACAGATGCATTTATTAAAAGAAAGTTATTACAGATGCAAGAGTGGAGAAAGAAGGAATGAAGGGCAGTGATACGGTACATATGTTGGTATATCTGAATGAACAGACACTGTAAAATAATAGCAGTGTCTTGTGATTTTTATTTTTTAAATTTTTATTTATTTATGATAGTCACAGAGAGAGAGAGAGAGAGAGAGGCAGAGACACAGGTAGAGGGAGAAGCAGGCTCCATGTACTGGGAGCCCGACGTGGGACTCGATCCCGGGTCTCCAGGATCGTGCCCTGGGCCAAAGGCAGGCACCAAACTGCTGCGCCACCCAGGGATCCTCAGATGTATGCAGAATTAAAACAGTGCCCATAATATCTTGTTTTAGGAATAGAGAATTGTAGATAGTGTTGTGAAGTTTCGATATTTTCCAGGCAGCAGTTAATCACTAATTAATAAATTTTGATTGAGGTGCTTAGGTGGCTCAGTTGGTTAAGAATCTGCCTTTGGCTCAGGGTCATGATCACAGGGTCCTGGAATTGAGCCTCCAGTCAGGCTTCCTGCTCAGTGGGGAGTCTGCTTCTCCCTCTGCCTCTCCTCCTTGCTTCTGCTCTCTCTCTCTCTCTCTCAAATAAATAAAATATTTTTTTTAAATTGCTGGAAAAAAGAAATCTTGATCATTTGAGGAGGCATGTAATTATGTATGATAATCATTAAAAGAATAGCATAACTTGTAAAGAATGTACCACTTCCAAATTTCCAATGTTCAAATAATGAAGAATAAGTATTAAAACAACTGAAGCTAAGACAAGAAAGGAGACAGGGAATGTGTAGTGGGTAAGACAGCATTTAGTAAGATGATTGATTTAATCCTAAAAATATCAGTAATTACATTAAAAGTGCATTGCTTAGCTACAGTCATCAAAACAATATAGTATCTGTGTAAAGATAAATATATCAATCAGTGGAACAGATTAGAAAGTCCCAAAATGGATGACGTTCAGATATTTGGTTTTCTCAAAGGCAACAGTGATAATAGGGTGGGCACATGGTGTGTGGTCAATTAGATATTTGTATGAAAATTGAAAAAAAGAAAACCAACTCTGCAGCTTCTCCTATCAATATACAGATTTAATCCAAGATAAATCATAGGCCTCAATGTAAGAGCTGACACTATTAAGCTTCTAAGAGAAAATCTATGAAAATATCTTCATAACTGTAGATGGGCAAAGATTTCTTAAAAGAGACACACAGAAGGTGTGAGTAATCAGTAATTGCTGGGTGGCTCAGTGGTTGAGCATCTGCCTTCAGCTCGGGGCATGATCGTGGGGTCCAGGATCGAGTCCCGTATCAGGCTCCCTGGAGAAGCAAGGGAGCAAGCGAGCGTGCTTCTCCCTCTGCCTGTGTCTCTGACTCTCTCTGTGTGTCTCTCATGAATAAATAAATAAATAATCTTTAAAAAGAAAGTGTAAGTAATCAAAATAAAGAATAGATAAATTGGATTTCATCAAAATGGAAAGCTTCTGCACTTCAAAACATAACGTGAAGAAAATGAAAAGACAAGCTACAGACTAAGCACTAAGCTAGGTGACCAGGATAGTCACCAGTGGGGACTCTCCTTTAGAGTTGGTAGGAGTTTAAAATTGTTACAAATATATCGAATAATTGTTTGACAGTATCTACTGATGCCAGAGATGCGCATGTCAGATGACCCAAAATTTCACTCCTACATTTCTACTCATTAGAAATGTGTGCACTTGTGCACCAAAAGGTATGCAAGATTGTTCACTGCAGCATTATTTTCATTAGCAAAAAACGAAAAACACTTCCCATGTCCATCAACAATAAAATAGATAAATGTGGTATATACTTAATAGAATACACTACAGAACAGCGAAAAAGATTTAACTGCACTTAAATTAACATGGATGACTTTCACGGACATGTCCCACGAAAGTGGCCAGATACAAAAGAGAATGCTGTGTGGTTCCATTCATGCAAAGTTTGCACACAGGCACAGCACACCCACACAACTTAGTGATCCTTATTTGGGTGGTAAAACTGTAAAGAAAAGTAAGAAAGGGATTAACATAAACATCAGGTTCATTTGTGAGAGGAAAAGTTTGGTGATCAAATAGCGTGCTATTGGGGGTGCCAGCAGTCTTCTATTTGTTCACCTAATGGCTCTATATGGTTTTGGTTTTTGTATATACATTGGCTATACCTTTGTTCTCTATTTTTTTCCTTATAGTGTCTTATTCCCAATAAAAATAGTTTAAAAAGAGGAAGATGATGTAATGGCGTAGATCATTGTTAACACCTTACGTAATGAACGTATGTTAAAAAAAAGTATGTTACAAAAAAAAGTATGTTAAAAACAAAAAAGTATGTTAAAAACAAAACTTTTAATATGTTTATGTGTGTATAGATATACACACACGTACACACTCACAGTGGACACAGAGTAAAAACACAGGAAGCATATATGCCAGAATGCTAACAGTGGATATCTCTTCATTTTACACAGAATATATACTGTTTTATAACTAGGAAACCCTCTTCATTAAATATTATTTAATAAAATTAACACCTGTAGAGGGTGTTGTCTTCTATAGAGAAGACTAGATTATTTATACAGTGTTATTCAGGGAAGGATTTAAAGCTGCTTTATGTGCAGTAAATAGCATTTTAAGCTAAAGCATATATGTAGTTACATAGAGGATCTTCAGGCAATGCTGTGGTTATTAACGACATATACCTTAGCTGCAGCAGGAACAATGGAAATTACCCAACAATTTTTTAATCCTAGACTGTTTCTTGAAATTCCTTTATCTTTCCACTCAAGGAAGAGCAGCATTTTTATATAGCTAGTTAAAGGAAAACCGCAATTTGTTTTTTTAAAAAAGTAGAATATTGTCTAAGGCCGTGGAATTTGGTTGAAATATCCATGGCTTCAATTTTCTATTAAAAACACAAGAGTGCCTACCTTGAAGGGTTGTCTGGAGCATAGTGTGATACCATATTAATACTCAAGCAGGGTTATCAGTACACGTGATTTGTAGAACTGATTTCTGGGAAATGTGGGTAAGGCAGATGAGCACTGAGATGAAGAGTCTGGGCTTGGGAATTGAACCTGGATTTTAATTCCCCACTCTACAAATAAGCAGTTGTATTATCTAACTTCCCTTCCTTCATTTCCATGTCTTTAAAATAAGGAAGATAATAGTACCTACCTCAAAGGGCTGTTGTGGGGGTAAAACAAAAGTGCCCAGTATAGTGCCTAGCACAAAGTAAATATCCATTTAAATTTTAGCTCTTGGTGTAGAGTTGTTTTATAGTTGACTTCAGATTACCAGCAAGGTTGTTAAGAGTCTGGGACAGTAACCACTCTTTTTTTCATACATATAACAACTACAGCCTTTCTAAATTTTCTTTTTGATAATTGATTATTGCTAAGCTTGATGGTGCCATATGTACAGTCATTTGTGGGAATATTTGCCATGGTTGGGCATGAATTCTAGACTGCCACCTTGATATGAAGTTAAAAATTGGGAAGAGAGGAAACGGGGGGTGGGTAGAATGCATACATATTTCTCTATTTCTTGAATTTAACTATTTTTCTCCTCTTGTCTGCTCCCTCCCCTGCCTTTAGTATTAGAGCATCAGTAATCTCTCTCCAGATTCTTTGCATTTTGCATTATGTTTTCCTGAGGGGGGAAAAAGTTAGTGGTATTTTTTCTGGTACCAAGTCTTGCTGTCTCATTGAATTTCATCTTGATTTTAGTGTGTGTGTGCGGGGGGCTCTCCATTTCAAATTTGTGTGTAGGTGTGTAGGAAGGTGGGAGCTAGCGAGGGTAGATGCATTGCTATCATAGGAGATCTTCCTTGATGAGTACTCTGAATCACTAACCGTGTAGAGCCAATGTTCCATTGTGTTCTTTCTTTCACAGACTTAAGGAGGTTTTACCTTGTAACCGTGAGGTCTCCAAGTATGTTGCTTCATAGGAGGACCTGGCTTCATCTCCCTTTAATTGTTTTACTACTTTCTGGTTCAGAAATAATACCTATTTTGCTCAGAGAATTTTGAGCTCAGTAAAGTGTAGATATTTAAGCTTCCCAGATTCTCTACCAAAAGGTGCTCGGAAAGTCAGTAATGATATTTACTACCTTACGTTTTTTTTTCAGAAGTTGCGTACTTGAAAAGAGGAAGAACGTAAAATGTGTGATATCTTCTTCCTTAAGATTCTATTTAAAAAAAATTTTTTAAGATAGATTTTTATTATTTTTTTATTTTTTAAATGATTTTATTTATTTATTCATGAGAGACAGAGAGAGGCAGAGAGAGGCAGGCAGAGGGAGAAGAAACAAGCTCCATGTAAGGAGCCTGATGTGGGACTTGATCCCGGGACTCTGGGGTCACACCCTGAGCCAAAGGCAGATGCTCAACCACTGAGCCACCCCAGGCATCCCAAGATTCTATTTTTTTTTTTTAAATCTCCACCTGGGAACATAAGGACCTTATATGTCCTTATATGAAAGTTATGTGGCAACTAAGACTGTGCCGAACTCTGTTTGCTCTTAGTCTCTGTAGCACTCAGGAGACCCTCTGGTGTTCGTTTTCTGTAATATCCTTCAGGTTACTGAGATCTTAGCTGGATGGATTTGGGGACATGTTGAGTTAAATATTGAATGAGGAACTGGTATATCCCCTTTCATATACCTGGCATTTGAAGAGCCCTGGATGCAATATAAAATGAGAGTAAATAGTACCCCATCAATATTTAAAATCTATACGGAAAAATCCCCCCTCACCCTAATTGATGATCTCACAGCAATTTGGTGACAAAATGATAGGTAGAGGAACAATTTTAAGGAAGCCAAATATATAGCTGCCAGCTAAGAAGAGAATTAGAAAGTACAGAAATGGACAATCCTTTCCAAGTATTGCATCCCATACCCATGTCATCATGATAGAGTATGTTTTCTCAGCCTCCCTCTATCATGCCTCCTATATCCAGGACACATAGAAACCTGAGTGGGTTTATTTCTTCTTTTTGAAGATTAAAAAAAAAGGAAGCACATATGATTACTCAGGAGAAGTACGGAGCATAGTCGGTTCAACTCATGGTTGGTTGAGCAGCTCAACAATGCTCTCAAGGCCCGAGCTCTTTCCATCTTCTGTGTTGCCATCCTCTTTGTGTTGGCTCTGACCTCATTCTTGTTTGCCCACTGCTACAATATGACTACTGCTGCTCTGTGTAGCCACTCACATGACTTGGGTAAGGTTTTACATAGCCATTCTGGGGGTCTACTGGCTTGCTCTTCTTTTCTCAGAAAGCTGCAGGGTAAGGTGCTTCACCTGGGAGAGTAGTATGGGAAAAAAAGACAAAAGTGATTTTTTAAGAGGTTTTAATAATAGATCTTGGGCATTTGTTCAAAATAAGTGACCATAATTTTGAACACGTAAATCTAAAACACGTATATGCTAAGCGACACAGATAGGCTCCAAAGCCAATGCAGTCTTGAAATATGTGAGGATTTAGAGTGTGATTTGCTTCACTAGATTCCTAAAGAATACATTGGTACTTGACAGTGTTGTAATTTTTGCTTTTTCAGTTGCACATACATGTTGAAAGTCTCCTCTAAGTCAGTTACTTAGTTTTTTTTCCTTTATTTTTATTTTGATGGCATATTTCCCCCTACCCTTGACCTCAGGACATTATAGATGCTTAGAGAATACTGCTGACTGATTGACTGTGGTGTTCAAAACAGACTTTATGGTTATGCAGTATCTTTTTCTCCCTCTGGCTAAAAACCATATTCCTTGCGAACCTGGTAATTGTTGAATTTACACCGTAACTTATGCACTCTTAGCTAGTCAAATCAAACGCTGGGAGGGGGAAGAGCAGACGTGGTAAGCTCTTCACTGCTGTACACTTGAAGATTGTGATTGCTCTAATCTTCACTTGCCTCTTTCCATTTGGAATATCTTCTCAGAATTAATACTCCAGAGGAGAGTAACAAATGATATACACTGGAGTCAGTGTCTTGGTTGTACTAATACTTTACTGCTCTTTAAGGTGTGAGTCTTATTACATTATTCTGTAAGCTCAGCACATAAAGGAACACATAGCTTGGTTGGCAAGTAACCTGGCAGAGGACATTCAGCTCTCTACAGCTCCATCTAGTCAACCAAACCCAAAGTATTTTATACCCAGGTCTGTCTGTCCTTTTTACTATGCTAAGTGTGTCGTTTGTTCTCTCTTTCTCTCTCTCTTTTTTAAAGATTGTTTAGTTGAGAGAGAGAGAGAGAGAGAGAGAGCACAAGCAGGGGAGCAGCAGAGGGAGAGGGAGAAGCAGGCCCCCACTGAGCAGGGGGCCCGACAGGAGCTGGATCCCAGGACCCTAAAATCATGACCTGAGCTGAAGGCAGATGTTTAACCAACCAAGCCACCCAGGTGCCCCTTATTGGCTCTCTTTATATCTAAGCCAGTTTTATCTCCTCCTGGAATCTTCTCTTTAACCCCATTGGCCATTGAGAAAATGGGTTACTCCATAGGCTCTGTCCACAGTTTCCACTGAATTGAATTCTAAGCAGTTGAAAGACCATTTCCTAGCTAAAGACATTATCTCATCCTCCATTTTTACAGTTTCCTCAATTCCTAACCAGCTTCTCACTATGAAACTGATTATTCCTGGACTTACTTCCCCAGCTATCTCTTACTTTTCCCATTCTGGGCCTCCATGCTTACGCTTTTGTTTTATTCACAGATTTGTTCCCTCTTCATTAGTCATTGGTCCCCAACTTGCCCATTACAAGCATATTTATTTCCATCATATTTTCTGACACTTAGAGACTGATGTTTTGCCTATCATCAAATGGCTAACCTAAGTATATTTTGCTGTACAATGAGGAGAGGGTCTATTTATTGCACATAAATATCTAACATATTGACTTATTCAGTAGTTTATAAAGATCTCGGCTTAATCTTGCCACTTCTTTTTTTTCAGAAGCTGGTTGTCAGAAAACGCTACTGGGTTATATCATTTCTTATGAAGTTCAGGCAAGCCAGGAATAATAGGAAGATTTTTACATGTAAAATTGGCTCTTTCAAAGGTGGTTTCTATTTTTAAAGGGAAACTGAAAAAAAATAGACTATAACAAGTTTATAATTTTTTATTCAGTTTCAGTGCATTTGAGTTATTGAAGCAGTTCTTTAGTAATGATTGGTTTTCCTTGCTGAACATTTACAGTGTTTGTGGTTTTTTTAACCTATTTTTTTTGTAGTCTGATGAGAATGGAAAGGGGTTCAAGGCCAAACCTTTGACAGTGTGCAGAAGATGACAACATTGTGGCAGCGAGTAAAGAAATATGGTGTCATTGTTTGTATTTCACACTCTCCAAATTACCTGTGATGAGCTTAAGAGGTTTCATTCACGCATAGAAAAATCTTAATTATTCCTAGTGCTTTGGTGTACCATAAAAGTTGAATTATTAATGCTGTAATTTGTTCAGATAGCATTTAGTAGGAAAATATATCAGAAATAATTAATTGTTCTTGAGATGTGTGATAAGGTAGATATATCTACAGAGGGCAATCAAAAAGAGTAGCAGTAGGATATTGATTGCTTTTTAGAGAAAAAAAAATTCCAATTGTGAGAGGAAAAGTCCCACTTGGGAAGAGTGTTTTCCAAGTTGCTTCCCTGCCAGGTGTTTGACATTGCATGTAGTCTTAGATGAATAAGGCTCATGGCAGTCCTTGGGAATGACACACTCCCAGGACCTCAGCTTTCTACTGTGAAAGCTTCCATTTTCAAAGCCCGTTGGTGTCAGTAGGAATGTCCCAGTGGTCTCTTGGTTATACTTCTAGTGAAGACCAAAGTTTTTTACACCTGACTCTGTGCTAGCTGCAGAAGATGATACCTGTCCACCAATAAAGTAAATTTAGACTGTTGCCAGAAAGTGAACCGCATGTCCTCCACTGTTTATAGGGTTTGACTCTTACCATTTATAAAGGGAAATAAACCTTACCTCCTTTTGATCTGTTTTAACATAACTGTGCACTACAGACATGATTTAGAATCATTCTAAAGTTACAAAATGTCCAAATCGTATGAGCATTTGCTCTAAGACCATCCATATTTTCCCCCTTCCCTTTCTCTGTCTCCTTGACCTAGCAGCAGGAAGCCTTTGTTTGAGGTGTTCATCTGGAACAACTTTTCCACACTTGTTTTCATGTTCTGTTAGATTACAGGGCAGCAGGCCTACCTTTGAAGCTCCTTTCTCTTTTGTTTCTTTGCCGTGCACTCCAGTAATTAACTTTGTCCTTCTTTTATTTGTTCCAGTCAATCGCAGGCCACTCTGCTGAGCATCTTCTCCCAGGAGTACCAGGTTAGAAGTTTTCTCCTTTGTGAGGGTTGACAGGTGCCTAATTGAATGATGAATGTCCCTTTATTTCTTTGTAATTGAACTGCCAGCTCTCTGATTGGGTTGGAGGATGTTCTCCTTTCCACATCAAGCACCGCCTGCGTCTCAGTGGAGGCCTGCCAAGCCTACCCATCCATCTGTCTAATAACATCTAGCCTTTGCTTATTTGGTGGACCTGTAATAAATTATGCTAAACCATTATTATTCTGACAATAATAATTTCCCTGTGTTGCGTCGTTCCATGTGCTAAATGTTTGCTGACTTGCACTGTCAGTGCTGCTTTCCATTGCTGACAGAGATGATGATAAATGACCATTGCTGGAGTGGCAGAAGGCAAGAGAGGCAGAAAATGGAGTCATTTATCATGAGATGACAGGTGTCAGTCAAGTGGCAAGTCTCTATGGAATTACTTTTTGTAGTTTTCAAATAAGTTGTTTTTAAGCAATGTTCTTCCTGGTTAAAAATGGCAATTGGGTTGTAAAACTAGAGTGCAGAGGACTTAGATGGAATTGAATCGAGGGAAAATTAATACAAAGGTTGAAAGAGGGAACAAGTTTTCCTTTGCCCTCTGCAACCCTAAGCAAACTTATTTAGATTCAATTGCTACGACCCTGTTGGCTTTTAAACATACACTGTACCTTGTGCAGTCTGAAGACATCTCTGCCATGCAGTAGAGATTGAAATGCATGGATTCATTGAATAGAAGGAAAAAAGACCTATCACCCACCTAAATCCCCAAACTCTTTTATTCACCTTGCCCAGTGTGCTAGATATTGGGATGAAGAAATATGTCATTCTGTTCTTGAACCTGATGTGTGACACAACATAAAGATCTTTTTTTGTTTTGTTTCAGAAACATATTAAAAGAACACATGCCAAACATCATACTTCAGAAGCGATTGAAACTTATTATCAGAGGTATGACCTGCCTGCCCCACTAGAGGGTATCATAGTACCTATTAATTGTAATAATAATTATGAATAAATTAGGTCACTAAATTAGTTGTCTATGGTAACATTTCAAGGCATTGTGATACAAGTCTTGCTTAAGACTCCAGGTATATTTTTGAATGATTTCTCAAATGGTATGTTTAAAGAATACGGTGAGACTGTCTTGATTGTTTGTGTGTGTGCATACCATGTAAGAAATCCTTATAGTAATTATGAAGTCTCAGTTGGCTACTTTAAACTTACTGTAAGTGGATATCTTGTGGAGCTGCATGTTAATAGACACATGTATCTACATATATGTGTGAAAGTTCTCAAGCCAAATTTTATTTCTTATTTATATCAACAAGTTGAAAAATACATTAGAAGACAAAATTGAGTTTTGGCTCACTTCTGTGTTGCGTCATAGGTATTGGGTTTGCCATTTTTGAAATGAGGGGAAAAATAACATGTCAAGTAAGGACATACGGAGATATATAATAATAGACAACTGTCACATTTTAAATGGGGTTTTGTATTTTAAAAAAAGTCTGGGTATAAATCAACAACATAGTGTCCAGGAGATTTTTTGACTTCAGCTTAATTTACTATAAATAGTTTTCAACCTCTGTTCTAAAACAGAATTTTAAAATGGCTCTTTTAAAAAAATTCTAAACATGTTATTGTCTTTGGTAATATGACTGAATAATTTATAACTGTAAATGGTAATGGCTTGCATTAGAATTGGTTGGTTTCTTAAATATTTCAAGGATATAGTGGAAAGGAAAACTGTCTGAAATATGCTCTTAAATTATTACACCTAAGATTGACACATCGTTTCTGTGATGAGAGTGACACCACCGATTTTAGATGAATGATTTTTATGCACAAAAATTTTATGAATGAAATGAGTGCCTAGAATAAATATTGGTATCGTGTTTCTGTAAAGTCATTTTTTAAGAATTGAGAAGCGTTTATTGAAAAGAAAAGTTATTGAAGTTAGCTTTTTAAGGAAGTATACACTGTACCATGTATGGTAAGAGATCTCTTCAGCATCTGTTACAGGTATACACACCACATTTGCCCACTTTTGTGTCTAGAATTCCCCTTTAAACAAGTCTTTGTAGAATTTGAATTGATTTTTTCAAGAATTATAATCTCAGTGACATCAACATTTAAATTAAAGTCATAACTTAAATCATGTGTGAAAAATGAGGAATGGCTCACAGGGTGTTAGGAAGTCAGCAACACTTTGGAACTCAGGCCCTCCAAAGAAAGACTGAAAAGCTACTTACCCATCAAAAAGTACATTTTTGTTTGTAAAAACTATTGTCCTAGCCCATCATATAAAAGTTTGGTTCTTTGTCCAGTCTTTAAAGCCTTGGTAATGTAAGCTATAGAAAATAGAGCATTTCCTAGAAATCTGGAGATACACTTATAGGCAGGCTGTCAGGCTGCCCTCTGACAGTCATTTTCATTGTTTAAATGCCATTTTAATGAGA
Source organism: Vulpes vulpes (assembly GCF_048418805.1). Lineage (NCBI taxonomy): Eukaryota > Metazoa > Chordata > Mammalia > Carnivora > Canidae > Vulpes > Vulpes vulpes. Next base: position 43,970,579 of record NC_132794.1, read on the forward strand.
TGATTTCTAAGATCTCTAAGTATGGCTTTTTAAAATCTAGTTTCATTTAAAAGTATATTTAATAAAGTATGAACATACCTTATTGGATTATCTGAGTAGGTCAAGCCGGAAATAAAATTCTTTCCTATAAATCTGGTTACTTAATGATGAACATTTGAGTGAGCAATAATGAGAATATAGAATATATACAAATATATTTATTTATTATTATTATTTTTTAAGATTTTATTTATTTATTCTTGAGAGACACAGAGGGAGAGACACAGGGCAGAGGGAGAAGCAGGCTCCATGCAGGGAGCCCGATGTGGGACTCGATCCTAGAACTCCAGGATCACACCCTGGGCCGAAGGCGGCGCTAAACTGCTGAGCCACCTGGGCTTCCCACAAATATATTTATGAATTTATTTAAAGGTGAGAATCTCAGTTGTTTCAAGGAGTCACAGCATTCCAAGCAAAAATGTGAAGTTAGGCTGTAATGGACAGACTAAAGAGAAAGCAGCCTCACCAGTTTCTTCCTTTACCACCCTGCTCACTGGCTTTCTGCCCTGCCCTCTGTGCTTGGAGATGGGCCATATTGTTAACTTTCAGATGGATTGACCGCACAGCCTCTTGTAAATGAGCCAGTTAAATGTCCCTGTATTCTCTAAGGTAAATTGGCCTTAAGAGAGTTTTGTTTTCCAGCTGATGATAATAAAGGCAAATTGTATTATATCAAAACATATTTAAAAGCAATTTGACAATGTTAATACTTTCTTTAATTCTTTTTCTTTTATAAAAGTAATACTTGAGTATTCTAGAAATTAATACATTTGTGATGGTGTAGAAAGGAATGAATGATTGCCCGTAATTGTGGCAGCTAGAGATAACCACGGGGGTGTTTTTCATTCTGGTCTTTTGTCAATCCATTTTTACATAGATGAGGTCATACTATATATACCATTGTGAATTCTGAATTTTATATTTGGAAAAAAATGTGTATGACATAATACTACTTTGTAGAAAGCTTTTTGTAAACATTTTATTGATTGGATTACTTCATCACATGGAAAGTACCATAATTTACTGAATTATAACTCTGTTGAACATATTGCTTCCAATGCTGTAATATAAAAATAGTATTGTGGTAAACATTTTGGTACATAAGTATTTGCATTCTGGATTAGTTTTTTAAGATTTCTGTAAATGTGTAATTACTGGTGCAAATAATGAGCGTTTAAGGATTTTATTATATGTTGCGAAATTACTGTCTAGAAAGGTGGTAATGGTTTCCTCCCAGCACTGTCTAAGAATTCCTGTGTGTCTGCATTCTTGCTAGTGTTGAGATGATCCTAATTCAGAATTCAAAGTCTGTATTTATAGACCATATAGTACATATTGTGATTCCATCATGCTTAAATGAAAGTTCAAAATATCCAAATATCAGCTGAAAATGCTTTCTCAAGCTTTTGAATTATTGAGGAAATTTCCTCAGTTCTTTGTACTGTGTACGTACTGATAACAGCTTGAGTGTTCATTTTGAAAACAGCTCTATTCTTTCTCCTTGCATTAATTGCATTTTACTTCCATAAAGGAGACATACTTGGTAAAATTTACTTAGGTCCATCCAGACTATTGCACATGGGCATGTATGCACACACACAGACAGGTTCACAAGTGGCCAGATTTTTAAATCCCCATCAATAGCAAAGCTTAGAAATGTTGACTCCCATCTTTCCCTTCTTCTAACACACACTGTTTGAGGGCCAGCTTTATTAGCTTTATAGAATCAGATCAATTGAACTTCATTCACATGTTCACATGGGAAAAAGGCCAGCTCAAATATGTTATTGACATTACATGACAAAAGTAGTTTCTGAAAATTTGTACCACTCTTTTGTTTAATTAGCACAATTCACTTTGCATTCACTGTGTCCCATCTACTGTGCTAGGAATCAAGTATATGAATGTGAATAAGGCATGATACCTATCCTCAGCTGCTCTGTTTTAGTGGGAAAACAGCTACATACATGGGGATCGGCTCCAAAAATTTTAAAGGTAGAATCAACAAAGGTAGTATTCACCTATAGGCTTAGCATAGAATTTTGGTAGGTTTTTGAAGTTCTACCGTTATAATTATTATGAAAATAATAAAGATCAAATAACTTTGCCTTTAGTATTTTAAATCAGGGGCACCTGGGTAGCTCAGTCATTTGTGCATCTGCCTTCCGCTCAGGTCATGATCCCAGGGTCCTGGGTTGGAGGCCCCTATGCAAGGCTCCCTGCTCAGCGAGGAGTTGTCTTCTCCGTCTGCTCCTCCCCTTCCACCACGGCCAGCCCCCACCCCCTCCATACTCTCTCAAGTGCAAGCTCTCTCTCTCTCTCTCTCAAATAAATAAAACATTTTTAAAAATCTTTTAAATTAACACATACTATTTTTAATCGTAGATGCTAATGAATCTTTCACACTCAAGAAAACATAAGATGGACCTTCTATGAAGATCTTTTGAGGATGGTTTACCCACAAGATAAACACTTCTTAGTCCTCTTATGGCAAAGCTAGAAGATGACACATAGCTTCTGTCCAAAGTAGTTTTAATTTATCAATAGATATTAGAAGATGGACCAGGTCACCTTAATGTAGTGTTCATAATCACATCCTTTTATCTCACTTAAAATTCAGACCTTTGCTAAGGATCTGTTGGATGTAGGGTCAGCATACATTTATGTAGATCCCTCCCACGGAGCTTCCAGTCTAAATGAGAGAGAAACAAATCATTGTAAATGTATGGAAAGTCTGCACAGCAAGTTTGCACATTTTTCGAGGATGCAGAGAAGGGTAGCATTAGGAATTTCCAGTTGTGTCCTTACTGAATGTTTCTTTGTCATTAGTATGCCCCTTTGATTGCATAGCTAAAATTTTGAATAAACTTGATCAGTCGCTTATATAGAAGACAAATTTCCCAGAAAGGAAAACTACTACTTCAAATTAATTTTCACTTAATTTCTTTGCCCTAGCACTCCTGAAGTATTACAGAATATAGTTAGGAAATAAATTGGAGAATAAATATATTCAGAAGCAGGTCTACCCTTCAGCTTTGGAAGGCACCTTAGTAGACCTTGGGAGGTAGGGTTCCATTTCAGAGCTTTACCGTCACCAGCTAAGAGAGCGTAGATGGGTTTCATCAGTACCCTGGGGTTTTGTTTCTTGGCAACTAGGCAGCTTTTAACAAGTAATTAGGAATTCCCACTATATTAGGTATGAACATATTTCTATATAGGTATAGTAGGTTATGGTTAGACCATCTCCTGTTACTTTAAACTTCATAGAGGCTCTCCATTGGTTCATGGTTAATGCAACATTTCCATGAAACCATGTCATTTTGAATCCAAATGACGGTTCTCTGGCATAGGCAGTGGCTGTCAAAGCTCTACTCTGGTCACACTAGAGCCTTTCCTGGTCCTCACACACCCCAAACCCCAGGCCCATTCCTGATATTTGTGCTTACTGTCCTCTTGCTGGGAATGTTCTTCCTCCCATGCTCATCACTTTCCTTCTTACAAGTCTCTACCCACGTGTCACTTTCTTAGGGTTGGGCTTTCTGACTACCTCATCTAAGTTTACGCTTTATGGTAGCATATATATCATTATATTATGTATGTATCTCTGTGTTTTCATTGTTTGTCTCTCCACTAGAATATGACATCAGGAACCATGGAAGGTTTGTTCCCTCCTGCCTCTTTAGAACCTGGAATAGGCTCAGTATAAGTTAGCTCAAAAATATTTGTGTGATAAATGAACATTGAGTCGAAAGTTGTAAAGATACCTTAATATCAATATAGGTTTAACTCATCTGACCCAAAGTCTGAACCCTTAACAGATGAGCATGTTTGGTGGCTGTGAGCACAGGATTAGTTGGTTAGACTTGACCGAAACGATTGGCTATTTATTGAGCAGCCTTAGCCATGCGGTGGAATTGTTGTGAGTTGATGTGAGATTCTAAGCTAAGCTGTTTCCCAGGGACCTTTCTCTAAACCACACTTGCCCTTTTCTCCTGAAAGTGCTTATTTCTCGATTAGAGTCCTAAACAGTTTTTTCAAGAAAGTCCTTGATATATGGAAAATGAACTTATTAGAATTACTTTGAGGTTATAATGATCCTGAGACTTCCTACCTTGAATAATTTACTTTTATTCTACTTTGTTTGTAGAAAAATCATATATCTTCATAAATATACTTACGAAATAATATAATTTAGTAACTGCTTGTAGTAGTTCTATGGAAGACCTCACCTGTTGACTTTGATTTTTACTATCAAACAGGTATTGTTAATTTATTCACTCAAACAGCATCCTCTAGAGAAAGTGTCCATGTTGAATTCTCTTGTCTAGTGTGGCTCTTAAAAGTTTTTAAATCAGGGACGCCTGGGTGGCCCAGCAGTTGAGTGTCTGTCTTCGACTCAGGGCCTGATCCCCGGATCCGGGATCAAGTCCTGTATTGGGCTTCCTGTGGGGAGCCTGCTTCTCCCTCTGCCTAAGTCTCTGCCTCTATCTCTGTGTATCTCTCATGAATCAATCAATCAATCAATCTTAGAAAAAATTTTTTAAAAGTCATTAAATCAGTAATTTATTTAAAAATACGTATGTGTATAATGTAATCACCTATTGTAAGCCGAGAGCTGTTTTAGGCATAATAAATTGAATAAAATACCTCTACCTCTACCATCATCATCAGGCATTCAGCCCTGCACTGGGGAATGGGTTTAAGATGGAGAGTAACTAGGCAGACACAGTACGCTGCTGTGTTAAGTGATGGAGAGAGTTACACGGTGGTCATCAATTGTACCTTGGGATACTTCACGTTCCCCAGGCTTGTGGTGGTTTGAGAAAAGTTAGGTGTCAGCTGAATCATGAGTTCTCCAGGTGAAAGTCGGAGTGCAGAGCAGTGACTACAGATAAGACTGGCTGAGGACAGTAGTTGGGAACCAAATTATGTAGAAATTGATAAGCAATATTAAGTGGTTATAATTGAATCTCAAGATTTAATGTGGAGCTATAAAGTGTTTCCGGGAGAATGGCACATTAAAATTTTTACTGAAAAATAAAAATCACTCTGGCTTCCATATCTGGGATGGATTTGGGGAGGTTTTTTTGGTTCGGTGTTTTTTTTTGTTTGTTTGTTTGTTTTTTTTTTAGCTGGGTTAGGCAACGAGGAGGGATGGAGGTTATGATGGAAATGCAGGGCAGGTAAGATGATGGCTTGTGTTGCCTGACAAGGTGTGTTGACCCACCGATGACAAGTCTGTCCCATTTGTTTCTTAATAAGATGTCAACCAGTGTTGTGAAACAGAAGTAAATAGAAAGGTGAGATGAATGCATGGATGCTTTTTTTCAAACCATAAGAGTAAACTGATTTCCTCTCCATAAAGTGCTTTGTGGTACAGATAAAGCTGGGTGATAGGGCTAGTTCTTTTCAAAATCCCTTCCGTCTTCACTTTACATGTTAGAAGACGAAAGCAAGGGAGACCAACTTGCTCACAGCTTGTGCCCCCAACTTCAATTAGTAAGTTGCCAGTGGGTTTGAGGTAAGTTGTTTTTGTTTGCCTTTTCCCTTCAATGCTTCCCTATGACAGTAGCATACTTTAACTAGAGTTGAGCGTGGCATTTGCCCAGGAGAAATGTGTATACACATGGGATGCTGACAAGTCTATGCTGGCCTTTTCTTGTCACTGCATTACCACTTGGCTTTGTCTGTCTAGGTACCTGAATGGAGTGGGGAGAAATGGAACTGCCCCAGTGCTCCTGGAGCTGGCCAATGAGGTAATGTTATTGTTATTATTTTATTTAAACCTGCATAAAACCTACAGGGCCTGTCTAGAGTAACTCTGCTTGGAATTATAATTAACCTTAAAGAAAGAGATTTTGAGGTACATTAGACATTTAAATTGCTCCCTGGTCTCTTTGTAGTTTTAATAATTGGACAAAGAACTTCATATATTAATAAATCAGTTAACATAATTAGTCTGCTCCTCTTAAGGCAAATGTGTAAACAGCTTCTTGGTTTCTTATTTTGTGGGAAATTTCAACCAAGCAGCTCAGGACATGCTCATCTTTGGATGTGTTGTCTTAATTTAGTGTGAGAAATACCTGTGTTAAGAGACATATGCCAAGAAAATCTATGCTATTATAACAATGAAGAGAGAAATTGTATACTTAGAAATGTAATGTTTACTTGATTTATCTTTTCGTCCAAACTTTTATTATGATAAAAATGCATGCCTCGTAGAAAAGTCTCTTTATATCAAGAAGCATACTGTTCTTAGAAACACCAAGTA